>NC_084824.1:3336958-3566958 GCF_958449725.1 Rosa rugosa
TTGTTTAGTACACAGATAGAAAATTCAATGTTAGATACACATGGAATACATTCAAGTTTAATCAAACGGCGGCAGGAAAGGAAAGTGTCCTATAGAAAACAATATAACGAGCTGTTTGGTTTCCAAGTTTAGCCAGCTACACATACAATCCTCATCAATCATTCTCTGTATTCTTCACATTCCTGATCAAAGTTCTTCACATTGTGCATTCTTAACATGCCAAAACTATTATTGTCTCATATTGAATGTGCGCACTGTTAGGAATTTTAGTATGTCTGACGATCGACGTGCAATTAATTTAAAGTAGTCCTGGTTGATCGGAATACTGAAGTTTTATGATTCCCAATGCCCTCACATATTCAAGATGAAGCTACAATTTTCACCCTGTAATGAATACTGATCGATCTTCTAAAGTGGTGAAACTATGCCAGGTTCTCTAGAGCACAATTAGTAAGATATAATGTTATACTGGCCTTGTTCATTGACCAATATAATTTACAGGAATAGCCAATCATACATCACAGAGAAAACAGTTTGAACAGTGAATAAAAGTAATTTACCTGCATATTCTGGAGCCAAATAGCCAAAAGTTCCTGCTAGCCTTGTCTCAAATCTCAATAGAGGCTTTCCCTGCTGGAGCAAGACAAACCAATCCAAAATCTGCCACTTTCGCCCGCATATCATCTCCAAGTAAAATATTTGAAGGTTTAAGGTCTCTATGAATGAAGATTTCGTTGGCCAAACCATGCACGTATTGAACACCCCTCGCAACATCCAAGGCAATGGTTAGTCTTCTAGTCCATTCAAGTGGCTCCAGCCCTTCTTCTTTCCAGTTGAACAAATGTCTACTAAGCGTCCCCTGCGGCATGTGCTCATAGACAAGAAGCCTCTCATTCCCATCCAAACAATATCCAAGAAGTCCCACCAAGTGGCGATGTCGTACCTTAGTAAGAACTGCAATCTCAGACTTGAACTCATGCAGGCCTTTCTCAGCTACCACTCCGGATTCCATTCTCTTCACTGCAATTTTCGTTCCATCATGCAATTCTCCTTCATACACAGTTCCAAACCCACCTTTTCCCAATATCTTATCTTCATTGAAGTTATTGGTCACACTCCTCAAAACTTGGATTGATATTATCATATTTCCAGCCTCATCTTGAATATCAGTAGGTCCGCGGTTACTGTGATTTTCACTTCCAATGCCATTAACCCTGTTAGCAACAGTAATTTTGACAGCATTTTGATCACCAGAGTGACGAGGATGTACGTATAACCAATGAATTTGGACTTTGCACTTTACCATAACGACTATTTTTTCTCTTAAGCAAAGTAAAAGCAAGAAAACCAACTAGAAGGCACATCCCATAGCAACCCCAACAATCACACCAGTCGTGGATTTCTTGCTACCTCCACCATTAGTAGGGCCACTAGGATGGTCCTTACCTATGTCTGGGTTTCCTCCTAACTTAACCACCACATTTTCTCGAAAGCTAGGTACTGTACCATAAAGTTGATTGTTTGAGAGATCTATTTCTTCAAGGTTGTGCAAATTTGTGAGCTCTTGGGGTATAGTACCGGTTAGACTATTATCTCTAAGTATCAATCTATTCAACGATGTAAGCAATGAAAAATTGGAAGAAATCGTACCCGTCAGACCCATGTTGGGAAAATTGAGAACTGTGATGTCATCTTTTCCTGAACATGTTAGATCAGTCCAATGAGTACTACCACCACAAGGATCATTCCCTATCCAATTCTCTGCAAACACAGTAGGGTAACCTATGTCTTTGGCAATGGAGAGCAATATAGTCACGCGGGGATTGCATTTAGTACCAGCATCATTGGTGCAAAAGTTATTAGATGTCACGTCCACTTGCTTAATAGCACCACCGATGAAATTGGGCATAGGTCCTTGAAGAAAATTGCTGGACAAGCTGACATTCTGAATCAAACTGAGGTTTTGCAAATTGCTGGACCCGTGAATTGATTACCATGTAGCCAAACTCGAGTCAAGCTGGTCATGTTCTGTAACACAGAGATAGTCCCATTGAGCTTATTGTTGTTGTTCAACAAAAGGGACTGAATCCCGGAACCGGAAAAACTGGCAGGCAATTCACCTTCGAGATTATTATAAGCCAACTCCAAGGTAACCAAACTAGGCATATTGTTGCTGTCAAAGAATTCCGGGATCTTTCCTGAAATGTTTGCACCACTAGCTGTGAAACTGGTCAGCTTGGAGGCAAACTTAGTGCTATCCGGAAT
Source organism: Rosa rugosa (assembly GCF_958449725.1). Classification (NCBI taxonomy): domain Eukaryota; kingdom Viridiplantae; phylum Streptophyta; class Magnoliopsida; order Rosales; family Rosaceae; genus Rosa; species Rosa rugosa. Next base: position 3,339,224 of record NC_084824.1, read on the forward strand.
CTGCCACCCCTGGAAGGGGTTGTAGTCGACGTGGAATTCTTGAAGGGAATCGAGGCCGGAGAAGAAATCATCTACTGGAAAATAAGTGAAGCTGTTCTGGTTGGCATAAATCTCCTCAAGCTCTGCCAAGCCTTGTAGGGTTGGGAAGGGTCCGGTGAGATTGTTGCGCATAATGTGCAGACGCTGCAAAGAAGTCAGCTTATTGATGTCTGGATGGAGAGAGCCGGAGAGATGTTGATCTTGGATCATGATGGTGACCACCTTGCCATTTTCGCACGTTACGTCGCCCCAGGTACAGCAATCAGAGCCAGACGACCAATTAGTGGGTGGTTTTGGTTTGATGTTTTCGAGAATAGCTTCCATGGCTGGCTGGTCCTCGCTGAGCTTTTGGGACTGGGAATGCACAGGTGCGGACAGTGACAGCAAAACGAAGACATGCACAACCCCAGAAACCCATTTGGAGTCGTGTCTAGGGCATAGAGTATATATAGGGTGTGGGGTTTATGTAATTTGGGCCACCTTAGATTTTTTTTGCCAAGAAAACCAGAGATTGAAAACAGCTACAGAGTACAAAAAGCAAAAGCTTTTATGATATGGGGGAATGGGAAGTGTGGAGTCGTGTCTAGGGTCTAGGGTTTATGTGTTTCAACTATTTAGGGTTTGATTTGAGAAGAAGTTCGAAGCGGCGGACATAGAGGAGGGGAAAGGAATTGTGATAAGTAGTGGGTTTTAATTCTGGAGATGGGGTGGTTCTAGTGCTTTGAATGCGTTTTAGATTTTGGTATGCTTGTTTTGGAAAATAATCAGAAAAAAAAACTCAACGATTTGCGCATGGGATTATGGTTTTGATTCTTTCCTGATCCCCGCGGACGTTTTAACTTTTGATTAGGGTTCCCTGCCCAGTACGTATACGTACATGTCTTTCCTATATTAACAGATTTTACTTTTTGGTCACCGGATCTCTAAAGGATTTTTTTTTTTTTCAAAAATGGTGATTGGTAACGTCAAAAATTTTATTAGTTAGTTTCGAACCATCACATGTTTGTGGTAGAACAAAATTTGGTTGGTTTGTGCGGTTGTCTAGCTACTTGGCTAGCACAGTTTCTCATATTTTATGGGATGTATTTCACACTCAAAAGAGGTATAGCCATTCTGTTGGCCTCACCATTGACACATAAGACTACCAGATTCCCAGAATAAGTATTCCTCGACTCCTTGTAACGAAACACGTCCGACATGGCTAAAACAACAATCACTAACATTATCCCTAATCTAAACTACTCTGACTCAAAAGATGGGAAAAAAATGTATCCCCCGTCAGATCAGGAAAGCACAAGAGCAAACATGGAGCAGAAGGAAAAAAACAACACCACAAGCCACAAGGTAACTTTCAATGTCTTTACCGCCCATCTGATGATGTAAAAGACTCAGCAAATCCAGAAGGCCGGTTAGGTATGCTGGTCTGGGTAGTATCCCCGCTAGGAAATATTGACGAAGATGAAGAGTCATCGATGTTGCTTTTGCCCTCAGCAGCCTGCCACCTCTTTACTGCTTCTTTTAGTGGCACATCAAAGTTGATTGCATCCATGTCATCAAAATCTTCTTGTTTAGAGGGTTTCCACTGCTCAACAAGTGATGAAAGTACATTGACTGCATGACCCATGTCAGGCCTTTGGTACGGCTCCCTTGCGCTGCAATGACCGGCAAGCTCAGCCACCGTGCTTATACTAGAAAGAGTTTCCTCATTGACATCAATGGTTGGATCAACAATCTCAGGGAGTGCATCTGTTTTAATGAGCTTTCTACGAAACCATGTCACTAGGTGACAACTCTCCTCAGGCTGGCTTTCGTCAATTGCCTTTCTACCAGTGATCAACTCCATTAATATTACACCAAAGCTGTACACATCTACCTTGAGTGTCATCCGTCCGGTTGCTGATACCATAAAAATATCATGATTAATTGTCAATACAAGGAAACAGGTACAACAAACATTATGCATAACTGCTGTGAGGTTATTAGAATGAAGAAAGGGTAAAAAAACTAAAAAAGTCCAGAGGTGAGTTATGGCATTTGTCCAAGACAAAATGTTGTCAATTCAATAAAAGATGTTACAAGAGATGTGCAAGTTTAATCAAATGGCAGAAGCAAAGGAAAATGTCAGTATTTGTGCACAGATACAATAAATCCAAGGTTAATTCAGTCTCTTTTTGTATTTCTTCACATTCCTAAATTTGAACAACATAGTACATTCCTAGCATGCCCCAATTATCATTATCTCAGAATGTGCATACTGCAATGTACAGAGTTATGAAGTTTAGTACGTGCAAACTCCAGTTATATCAATTTAGTCCTACGTGTACTTGGCTGATCAGAACACCAAAGTTCTATATGGTCAAATTCTGTCCTACTGTCATTATAGTTTCAGGACAAAAGTATATTTTTCACCCTGTGATGGTCACTTATCTCGTAAGGTGATTAAACTATGCCAGTTTCCTTAACCACATCAGTGAGATATAATCTCATACTTGCCCTGTTCATATAATTTACAGAGATACCAACCGTCATAGAGAAAACAGTACACTCTAATCTGAAAAGAATAGTGAGTAAAAGAAGTTTACCTGCATATTCTGGAGCCAAATAACCAAAAGTTCCTGCTAGTCTCGTCTCTATAGAGGCTTTCCCTGCTGGAGCAAGACGAACCAATCCAAAGTCTGCCACTTTTGCCCGCATATCATCTCCAAGTAATATATTAGAAGGCTTAAGGTCTCTATGAATGAAAATTTCGTTGGCCAAACCGTGCAGGTATTCAACCCCTCTCGCAACATCCAAGGCAATGGTCAGTCTTCTAGTCCATTCAAGTGGCTCCAGCCCTTCTTCTTTCCAGTTGAACAAATGTCTACTAAGAGTCCCCTGCGGCATGTGCTCATAGACAAGAAGCCTCTCATTCCCATCCAAACAATATCCAAGAAGTCCCACTAAGTGACGATGTCGGACCTTAGTAAGAACTGCAATCTCAGACTTGAACTCATGCAGGCCTTTCTCAGCTACCACACCAGATTCCATTCTCTTCACTGCAATTTTTGTTCCATCATGCAATTCTCCTCCATACACAGTTCCAAACCCACCTTTTCCCAATATCTTATCTTCATTGAAGTTATTGGTCACACTCCTCAAAACTTGGATAGAAATGATCATATTTCCAGCCTCAACATGGATGTCATTAGGTCCATTATTTGGGGGACTATTGTAAGACTCATTTCCACTGCTATTTAACCTATTAGCAACTGAAATTTTGACAGCATTTTGATCACCAGAATGACGAGGGTGTATAACCAACGAGTTTGGACTTTGCACTTTACCAGAACGCCTCTGTTTTTTCTTCACCATACAAAAGACGAGAACCCCAACTAGAACCAATCCAACAATACATCCGACAACAACCCCAATAATCACACCAGTCTGGGATTTCTTGTCACCTCCACCATTAGGACCCGGAGCCGGAGGTGTGCTAGGCTGACCCGGACCCGTAGGTGTGCTAGGCTGGTCCTTACCTATGTCAGGGTTTCCCTCTAATTTCACAACAACACCATCTTGAAACTGTGGTATTTTACCATAGAGTCTATTGTTTGAGAAATCTACATTCTTAAGGTTTGGAAGTTTCGTAAGCTCCACAGGTATAGTCCCAGTCAAGACATTATCATTGAGTCTCAAATCTGTCAACGATGTAAGCAAGGAAAAGTTAGAGGATATTGTACCTGCCAGGCCCCTTTTACCAAAGTTGATTCTGGTAATGTTCCCTCCTGAACATGTCAAGCCAAGCCAAGAACCACCATTGGCAGCACAAGGATCATTCCCCATCCAATTTTGTGCAAACGTAGTAGGGTAGCCCATGTCTCTGGCAATCGAAAGCAATATATCAACACGGGGATCGCAATCTTGACCGACATTAGGATTGCAAAACATATTCCCTATATCCATATCCAACCCAACACCACTCTTGAACTTGGGCTTGGGGCCCTGAAACAAATTGTTGCTCAACGTAACATTGGCTAGGGAGGGTTGATTCAGCAATGAAGAAGGAATAACACCAGTGAGCTGATTATCCCTCACGTCAAAGAATGTTAAGTTGTTGAAGTTGGAAAAATCTGGCAAAGGACCTGTGAACTTATTCCTATTTAAATGAACTTCATTCAGCTCGGTCATGTTCTGTAACACATCAAGAGTGCCGCTAAGCTCATTGTTCTCCAACCTAAGTGTCTTGATAATGGAACCAGCGAAACTCCAAGGCAACCCGCCTTGGAGCTGATTCGAATCCAAATCCAAGTCTGTCAAACTCGGCATATAGGTGGAGTTAAAGTAATCCGGGATTCTACCTGTAATGTTGGCTCCACCGGCTAAAAATGTCGTCAGGCTCGAGGCGTCTTTGATGCTCTCCGGAATCTGCCACGGGGAGAAGGGATTCTGACCGATGAAGATTTGCCGAAGGGAAGAAAGGCCGGAGAAGAAATCACCCGCCGGAAAAGAAGTGAAGCCGTTCTCGTTGCCGTAAAGCTGCTGGAGCGAACCGAGGCCTTTGAGACTCGGGAAGCCTCCCGTGAGTTTGTTCCGCATAAATTGCAGATTCTGCAACGACGTGAGGTTTCGAACCGACGGACTGAGTGTACCCGTCAGATTTAACTCCTTGATGACGAGGCCGGTTACCCTGTTGCTATTGTCGCACGAGACTCCGCCCCAGGTGCAGCAATCGGTGCCGGACTTCCACTTGGCCGGTAGTTTGGACGTCAAGCTTTTCAGGATATCTTCCATGGCTGGCTGGTCCTCGCTCTGGGGCTGCACAGCCCCACACTGTGACAGCAACAGCAACAGCAACAGCAACAGCAAACCCATTTGGATCAAGCTTCAATTTCTCCACACACACAGAGAGAAATCGAAAACAGCAAGAGCCTTCTCGGAGAAATTGGGTAGATTCCTTTATATGTTGCGGTAGAGTCTATTTAGATATTATGATCATTGAATTGGGGGGGGAGAGTTTTTAGGGTTTTTGTAAACAATTTGGGATTTGAATTAGGGAAGATTATCGAGGTCATAACTTTCTTTTGGGTTTTCCCATTGTGGTGAGATGTTCGGGGTATTATGGAAACATTTGGGTACAGAAGAAGAGCTGAGAGGAACCAGAAAAACAGCAACAGTTGGCAACGATTTTTACGTGTGAGATTTGATTTTTCTTTTCCTAATCCCCCGCGGACGGTTTAAATTCTCTCTTCAATTCTCATCTCCCCCGCCCAATACGTATTTCTACTTTTGCACCACCCTCTACGCTGTCACCCACTACACTTTGTCAAGTGTGGTGTCACTTTTGGATATGAACGTATCTCTAATCTTTTTTCTTCTTTTTTCACCATCCTTTTTCGCCACTTTAATGGATATATTGGTTGGGTCGAACTTGTCACGTTGTCCGAATATGAGGTTTCCGAGTGTTTTTGATGTTATAGCGTATGAATCAAAAATATATGGCAGGTGTTTACTGAGAAATTTATGTATTGGTGATTGGTAAGTCGAATGTTTTATCGGCCAGTTTTGAACCATCGCCACGTATTGGTGGTTAACGGACCAATTTGATTGGCTATGTGGTTTTATTTCTGTTGACCTCACTATTAACACGTGAGACTTCGAAATTGAAAAATAATTATTCCTCGTAAGTCGTAACGTAACGCGTTTTTTGTGGCTAAAATTGTTTTCTTTGTGAACAATCAATCACCAATCATTTTGAAAACTTCATCTATAACTTTATCAATCTAGGAAAAAAAAACAATCAATTTAAAATAACATTTCTGTTTTGAGCCTTGACTAGATTGGCTCTACCATTTACGTTATTTCTTTTTAGCGCAAAACAATGCATGATTGTAGTCCGGAAATTACTAAGTGGGGTTAGCAATAATTTAGTAGGTTTTTTATTCATTAATTTGACAAACATGCCGTATGGATCCTGCTGGGATTATCGCCACTGTCATTAAGCCATAATCCAACAACTAAATTAAAAGGATTTGGAGTAAAAAATTGTGAGATTTGTTTTCCTTTTTCTCTCTGACATATGTGATTAACCTAATGATCTTATCGATATTTTATGATTCTCTGATTTCCATCAACTTGTATTTCTTTCTTTTTTCATTTTTAACTTATTTTGTATTTAGAAAGAGCCAATTCAACTCCAAAGTTATTAATATTGTTTTTTTTTTTTTGTGAGAAATAAGTTATTAATATTGTGAAATATTATGTTGACAAGGGCTTTACGATGAGTGATTACAAATCGGTTTAATAGCAGTTTTAACGTTCTTGCTTAAGTGTAGCATACAAATTGGATCGAAACACTTGCAAACAGAATAAAAGTGTGTATGTGACTGTTACCGACTTATGCCTGGCTGTACGGATCAACAAATTAACTTGTTTAGGCATGCCTTCGATTCTATTGCTAGTTTACCCACCGAAAAGATTAAGATAAACCTTGAGGTGGTGTCAGTCCAAGAAACATTCTCCTTCTAACCTTCTTTCATTCTCTTTCTCATCCCGCAACGTATTCTCACGATTTGGTTCATTTTTGAATACATGATCTTTGTAGTGGTATAGTAATGAAAGGTTCCAATTTTGAAATCACTACGGGATGGAAGAGATAATGAAGAAGGTCATGGAGTAAATAGAAAAATTGCTATAATTTCTTGTTGTTGAACATCATTTATCTATATTTGCTACGTGTTTCCTAATTATTAAGGGAACTGTAAGTGTCTTTAGTTTTTAGGGGTGGATATATATCCACCAAGCAGTTCGAAAACTATTATATCTATATTTATACACTATAATAAAGTTATGAATGTTGAAACGGCCGTTACTGTCATTCCAATTATTTACATAATGGTTCTATTTGATAAATTGAATAAGTTTGCATAATTTTGTACCATTCCATTCCCACTCTAATTTAAATCTGCGAGGTTCCACATAGAACAATATGATGCATTCTTTATTTGACGCTTGATGAATACATGGCCTGCAGCAACGTAGCTTGATCTTTTTTTGGGTCAGTAATGTAGCTTGATCTTGATTATAATCAAATCAAATCAATGTTTCCATTTCCTGTTTCAAGTAGGAAATTGGAACAATTGGGCCGTCGTCCGTACTCACATTACACATAACTCTCCAGCGATATTACCAGAGAGACGAGAAGAGTGTGAGAAGCAGGCGGGTTCCGAGGGTTTCGAATCAGGCACGTGTGACGACCACGACCAGCATGAGAGAGTAGCCAGCTTTTAGCCTTGCCCCAAAATTATTGCAGCAAGAGAGTGAGAGAATATATGATCTCACCGCCCGGCCAGTTTGCGTTTCAAACTCACCTTGTCATTTCCAAATTAAGTAGCTGACTGAGACCACCTTACTGCCTCTCTCTCTCTCTCTCTCTAGCTTCAACCCTCCGCCAAAACCCACAAAAAGAAACCTCTCCCTGCTCTACATTGCTCTCCTAAACCCCTCGCCAAAACACACAAAACCCATAGAAACAAACCTCTCTCTGCTCTACATTAATTGCTTTCCTAAACTCTCCGCCAAAAACCCACAGAAACAATCTTCTTCCTGCTCTACAATCTACATTGCTCTCCTAAACCCTCCGCCAAGAAACCAAGTCCGACCCGTTCTCTCGCTCGCCGACGACTGTGACGGCCAAGAACGCAGTTGCAGACTCCAAGAACCAACCATTCCAAATCAAGAACGCTCAAGTAACCCATCTGTCATCAAATATGGAATGAGACCCGAGTTTCGTCTATTCGTCTCAGCTCCTTCCCATTCGGGTCGGACCCTCCTCTGTTTTGCTGTGATAGTTATTTCTTAATGATTTGCTTATATTGTTTTACAGTTTGTCATGGATTTTTGTATTTTTCTTTACTTTTAGGATTTCTCTCGGGTAAATTTCTATGATTATCATATCGTTTCTTTGTTGAAATGCAAATTGTTATTGCTGTTCCAATGTATTCTATCGCCTGGGGACCCTGGAGGCTCCAAGGTATAAACTATTAAACAAGAGTACAAGACCCAGAACTTTTTTCGAGCATGAAGTTTATTTATGATTAAGTTCTTGAGCCTGATTTCGCACCTTACATTGATTTGCTTTGTCCTAAATCTTGTGATGCCAAAGAGGCAAAGAACCTTGCATGGTCTTGTGCTGGTATAATTTGAAGAGAATATATTGCTTCCTGTCAACATCTCAACCAGGGTTTATGAGCATATGAGATGATTCAAATGTGTAAAATAAACTGGCTTTATGATTTTTGGACAAAATTCCAGCAGAAATGAGATTGAAAGAAGGTTCCTACTTTTCTAGAGTTCAGAAGTTCTAGCTGCAGGGGAGGAGGAAACTCGAGAAGCTTTAATAGCTACACCTGCATCTCACAACGCATTGCACCATGTCATGATCAAGTGCTCATCGGAGTCCCTCCTCGTCTTTCAGATGGCAAGTAAATGGTTTTTTAATAAAATTCGGTCCCTTCCAAGCAGAACATGAAGCATTGCGTAGCAGTAGAAGACACTCAATATTCATTCTCTTCAGCACATGGACTGCCTCAAGTCAGACATTTTACTCTCTGCCAATTGAACCAACAGAGGCAGCAGCTGCCTCCACCAGGGCTATTAATCTCACCACATTTGATTTGACCCGGAACTTCACTGGTGAGTTGGTCCATCAGGAGGAGTCCTGCACTGATCAGTGATCACTACAGGGGACAATCAGCTAGGGGCTTGATTCTGTACTCCAGGAGCTTCAAATGGAACTCGCACCAAGACCATGTATCACTATATTATCCTGCAAGCAAAACATCATTGGTTATCCCCCCTACTCACTCTCGACATGCATCCTACTCCAACATAAGTTCTACTACATATTGCCTAGGCTATAGCCCGCATAGTGACATCTACAGGGTTTTGGCTTTTCATTGGAAGGGCAACCAGGACTGCAGTTTCAAGATACTAACAGTAAGGGAGAGTGATCAATGGACTGTGAATGGAAGAAACTGGAGAGAATTGAAGGTGGAGAACTTACCTTTGGTTTTGGAGAGCCAAGTGTGTGTGCAGGAAGATTTATGCGTGCAGCACATAGGCAGCATTCACTGGCTGAATCACTCTGCAAAACTGATTCTATCATTTGATGTCGAGAAAGAAATATTCTCTACAACATCAGTTCAGATTCCCTCAGATGAGTCTTGTGGGCGACTAATGAACCTTGGGGGACGACTAGCATTGGTTGGTTTCACCACTGAGACAGTGTTGTGGACTTCAGAAGATGACCTTGGTAAGGATTGGAAACCGGAGACCATCCAAATGGAGTCAGATGATGACGTGATTGCTCCTCTCTCCAATCCCATTGATGACCGTTTTCTGACTTGGCCGTCTCCTAATACCTCTGCAATGGAGATCCTTCAAATTCATTTCTACAATATGGCTAATAAAAGGACCACATCCCAGAATGTGCAAGTGGACTCAAGAGAATGGGTAGACAAATTGGGTCTCTTTACCACCTACGAAGACATTCTATTGCCTATTCCCTAGAATTCATCTGATAAACTTGTAATACCTAACTCCTAGATTTCCTATTTCCTGTAAGTGGGGTCTTCACACAGATCTGAGTTTCTATACCCTCGGCTGCAATGGAGATATGCTATAGTCTATTGCATAGAACTCATCTGATAAACTTCTGACATCCTATTTCCTATCAATGTGGTTTTCTCACAGATTAGAGTTTGCATTCCCTCCACTGTAATGGAGAGTCTTGGTTCAGCTCTACAGTAAGGATACTAAAAGAAAATTTCCCAGGAGGTGCAAGCAGACTCACGAGAATGGATGGATGAGTTGAGTCTCTTGACCACCTATGAAGAGATAATATTTCCTATTCCATATATTCCTAGTTCCTATCAATGTATTTCTGAGATACAGATCTGATGAACTTGTGATATCCTATTTCCTAGATGACTACTTTTGTTTTGACACAGATGTGATGTACTTGTGATATCCTATTTCATAGGTTTCTTGTTTTGACATAGATCTGATAAACTTGTATCCTATTTCCTATCAATGTCGGTTTGCATTTGATTGTTTCCTGCTTAGTATGCATAGTGTTGCAGCTTTTTCTAGGGTAAGAATGCACGACAAAACTGTACAATAATCATGTAATATTGTTATATAGCGTACTACAGCAGAAAGAAGAATACCTGATAGAAATGATGCCACTATCCCACCTACCTTCCATTTTCTCCAACAAGCCAGTAATCTCAGCTTGCATAGTCTTCATGTTGTAATGATCTCAATGTGAACCTTCTAATATTTTTAGCTCCTCTAGTTTCTTCCCTCACTTTTCCTCTCTCACCCTTGCAAACACTATTTGGAAAACTTTCCACCTACTCTTCCTCCACTTTCTCCATGTTTGCCTGAATCTTCTACCCCTCTCCAAGCTCAATCTGCCTTACTCTGATACATTCTAGCTTTAGCTGCCTCTATCCTCACTATGCTTTCCAAGCTGTGAAATCCATCTACTTTCGGTACTGTTCCCAACTGGAACTCATCCCCATTGCTTATGAGAGATTTGAGGTCATCTTGCAGAGATCACTTGACAATAACTCGGATTGTATACTAGAACTTGTGTTGTAAACAGCATATATTAGAGGTAGAGAAGCGGGTTCTAAAAAAAGAGTTGCATCGCTAGGTTGACTTGAGGAGCTGCCAACTCTTTTCCTGATGTGCATGGTTATCTGACACTCCATCTGCATCTATATATTATAGGGGGAAAATCCAGAATAAGATACGGATGATACATAATCAGACACATTTCAATACAAGTACACACCTAAACAAGTTTATACACAAACATTTGACCTTATCAACTAACCAAAAGAAAAATCAGGCTGTCTAGAAAGGGATCAACCTATCAAACTGAAAGAAATACGATAGCGAAACAGAAGCCTAAGAGAAATAACATAGTAAGCAGCAAGGATACGAAAGCTTTCAACAGCCAATACTTCCATATACACTTATGTATGTTAAAAGCATCTTAATTTCAGCAATATACATACACACCTAAACCTACTCAGCTCAAACAAGTGTCATTAAGATGCTTAATTTGTGGTCCTGAGTTTTGCCATTCAGAACCCACTAAAGCTACAAATGGAACTCTTTGAAATGCCTAATTCATGCATTATGCACTACTAGCCTTCCTGCACGCGCATGCGGCGATTAAGTTATGTTTGATTTATTATGATTATTTAACAAATCATGTAAATGAAAATGGATTTTATTGTATATACAGAAGATATTACAAATGGAAGTGAAAACACAAACTGATCTTTCATTTACAAATGGAGATATTCTTTCATTTACAATCCAGTAGGAGTAGAAGCACTGACAGGGAAGATAATCTTGCATATACCTGAAGAGATCATTGCAAATTAGTAAGGCAAAAGTCGGTCACTATTATCAAAGAATTTCTCAAATGGATGCTGTTGTAATGAAACAGTAGAGAGCTAAATATCATTTATCAATAACATGAGGAAATGATAAACTGAACCTATTTCATGGGAATGTGTAATAAAACATATTTATAATTCAATTCAAAAGCACTACCATAATTAATAGTGTGTTTTTACTTTAGCCTTTGTAATCCATTTTGGTTAGATAAAGGTGTTTTAAGTTTTGACCTTGATACACCTAAAGGGGTTTTACTTTAGCTGTGCTTTGATATTCACATAATCTCTCTTCCAGATAAATAACAGTTATGTAGTATTCCACTTCTAAATTCCCCTGATTCCTCTCTAAATCAAAAATAGAAAAAAGCATTGTGATTATATGTTACTGCAATAATTGCTTTCATACCTTAATCTTCCTATCGAGTTTGTTGAGACCACTATTTCCTTGCAGATATTTAGCAGCATAAACTCGTCCTACAATCTATGCTGCAGAGATAGCTATTGGACCAACTCCACAGAAGACATCACCTGTCAATAACAAAGAAATAACACTGCACTAAGCAGCTCAAATAGATGCTTTAAAATTATAGGAGATGAGGAAGCAAAATTCAATTCTCTTTGATAACTGATCGCAGTACCCTAATTAACACAGTATATTACCAACTGATTTTCATGTCATAATCTTGAATGTATGCATTGTTGTTTCTGCAAATAGAAGATAAACTAATTTAACAAAAACTCATCAAAGGTTTCATTTTTTTCTGCGTTCACTTGTGCATCCTACCTACCCTTCTAAAACATAAAGTAAAAAACTGGTCATGATTTTGGACAATAGAAGAGATCCCAATATTAAATTGTCAAAAAAGTTTATGTAACAGAGAAGTTTTTGCATCAAGTAAGGTATCAAACCAATCATCAGCAATCATCTTCTCAAGCACAACTGAATTTAAAAGCAGAAACCTGATAGAGTGCTAGTTCAGCTGTCATGCCGGAAATGTCGCTTACTTTGACAACTCGCAGTTGGTCGAATGCACAATTGTGGGTATAATCTAACCAAGAGCTTACTTTTGTCGTAATAGCTCCATCTTGTTGCCGATTCTACACAAAGGTGAAAGCTTCTACAGCATCAGAATCTGAAATTTCAGAAGAAATAAAAAGTTACCAAATATAAAGTAGGTTAAAATCTTCACTTTAAATTGCATTATAACTGCAACAGAACAAAATGAAAACTGATAGGGAAAAAGGGCTGTTTAATTTGCAGGAACTTTAAGAAGAAGGTCAGAAACATGATTAATCAAAAAGCTGTAAACCAAAAATATGAACAAAATCAAAAGATCCCCTTTTTATGCAAAAGCTGATTCATATTATTAAAAAGGCAAACAAAAAAGGCACCTAATGGTCCAACAATAAACCCAGATTAAATAAAAAAAATTGAGTTAACAGCCACCAATAGCAAAATAGAGATATATCATATACCCAAAGGAAAAGTTAAAAACAACAATACAGAGAGCCAAAAATCACTTCAAGCTTAAGGATAAATCTAATGATATATCTAAATGTTGCTGTTATTTACACGAAGTCAATAGCAAACGCAACTATAAACTAATGCAACACGCAATTCCAATTCTATACTAAATTAACCACATCCTTGCTTGTATCTTATAGACTGAATCATAGCAAACTTGAAATTCAGCAGCCCAATAAACAGAATGAAATAAACATGAGTAATCGGATATGGTAGATGGCATTTGAAATAAGCAAGAGCTGGGAACTTCTTGAAACAACCTTAATTAGTAAGAAATTATAACTGAAATATACTGGAATCTGACTACTTGGATTGGCTCTTCAACAGGTAAAGATCAAAACGGCCGGTGATTTATACTGCTTTATCTGAGATTGGTTTTTTATGGATATAAACTGATCCCAGATAGTGGAGAGGCTGAGAGACTGACAAAGAATAAATGAAATAAATTAAAAGCCATGGTAGAGTACCTGGGATGATCAGTTTACTCGATTTCTGTTCAAATCGACCATCATGCACCCGTGCTGACTTGAACAACAGTAAATTTCTTCCCGTCTCCCTCTTCTTCTTCTTCTTCTTCTTTTCTTTCCTTCTGTTTTTTTGCTTTCTCCCTTGTTCGCTTCTGGTGTCGGCAGAAGCCAGACGTCCGTCTCTTCTCTTGCTCTCTCCATGATCTTCCACCTCACCATTCTCTCTGCATTTACATTCCTAACCCTCCTTGCTGTCTGCCACCTCACCCACACCATCGGCAGTTTGGGAAGTTCGAAAATTTGACCAAACAATGAACAGTAACAGGCGCTTCGCTTTATATATAGAGATAGAGATATGCTTATCTACCCTGAAAGGGAAGAAAAAAAAATGTTTGAAACATTAGAGAGGCCTGGTACAAACCTTAAACAAAGTTGAGTTCAAACAAGGCTTTGTCTAGATTCTATTCGCGAATCATTACAAAACAACTTGTCCTCCTTCTCATCAGAAGATATGAGCCAACAAGAATTGGCCGTCTTTAAACAGTTGATGCTAACATAAGAAAAGGACCAAATAGAAAACCATTGGATATCACTCACAAGTCAATACAATTATTATCATCTCTATGGCTTTACGTTTACACATGAAGAAGCAAAAGTATATGCTGCTAATGAAATGATTACGCTTTTCTAGTCACTCTTGTCACCCATCTTGACATATAGGGCATATCCTGGATGATCCAAGCAACAAAGGGTTCAGAATCTGGATCCTATTTAAATTTACATCTCAAACTGAGCCTATAAAAAAACAAGATGATGATGCATGGCATATTCATTTTGGGGAGGCAAAGGGAAAGCTCGTTACTTTAGGCCCTTTCATCTCACTAAGTAGAGAAATCAGTATGGAAAACAATGAAGAGACTATCACCAACACAATTATATGTCTTATATATATCTGCAACACTCTATTGAACACAATATTGCTTACAGAGCAGAGAGAGTGAGAAATTTTGATGCTTGGATTCTTACCACTGAGATTGATTGGGCTTGGTGGGTGGCCAGAGCTGCACATGCTTCCGCTCTGCCAAAGGTGGTTCAACAGACCCACCACCATCCTTGGTTTCCGTTCTTAGCAACGATGGCCTGCCAGGTCCTCCCACCACGGCGGAGGAAGAGTAAGAGGAGTTACTTACGGTGGCCAATTCCCCATACGCTTTGTTTGTATTTGGGCCTTCCTTGTTGGGCTCTCTCATCTAGCAAATTATAGTGACATGCACGGGAATGGGAAGGAGCAAAAAGTGTGAAACAATCTCTCTCTTCTCTTTTTTATTTTTTATTTTTTTATTTTATTTTATTTATTAATTTTATTCCATGGGTGAGGTAGCAAGTTACCTCTGTTAGTAAAACACTCACCCAGTCAGTATTCGGACAAATGTCCACCAGGGTATCCCAACAAACTCAGACCAACTCCCCGCAGCAGGCGCACGAACTCGAAAGCTTCACAAACTTGTTGGCCACAAACTGGTGGGAGTTGGGAGTCGAACGCTAGACATGGTGATTAAATGCTAGGCCGCTCGACCAACCTTACCACACTAGGTGGTTTAGTGAAACAAATTTTGACTAAAAGTTCTATAGTGATTCGAAGGAGAGAGTCGTTAAATTAATTATTGTTTGCGTTGTTTCCTGCACCTTAAAATAATCCAACGGCTCTCAATACTTTGCGAGTTGATCAATTTTTGTCTCTATTTTTTTTTTCATTGACGATTTGTGACTTTTCTAAATATTGAAAATCTTTAGAGTAATTAGCTTGATATTAAATCAATAAATCTAACGAATTATGGTAAAGATTTGCCATAATTGCTATCAGACTAATGCGAATTATGGTAAAGATCATTTGTCTTGCAAGCTCGCATGAAACTTTGATACATTTCCCCGTCAACATCAACATTCTCTCCTGCTTCTAAAGGATTTGGGCTCAAAGTTCCTAACGCCTCTAGGTAGGGGTGGGCGCGGTTCGGTGCGGATCGGTGTTAGGCCAAAACCGCAACCAAACCGCTTCATTCGGTTGTGCAATATTCAAAACCGCAACCGCATTTTCAAAAGCCACACCGCTTACTTCGGTTACACCGTTTTCCGGTGCGGTGCGGATCGGTTTCGGTTGTGTTCGGCTTTCGTATAATATGTTCATTAAATGAGAGTCAAATAACCTATTCTCATTATAGAATTCTCTTGTTCTCTTTTCATCCAAGCCGGCAACATTATCATTAAGCTGTAGTGTGTTGATTGGATTAGTTGGGCCATGTCCTCTGTTGAGAGAGATGAGGGAGGCAGAGTCGAAATGAGGGGCTGAGTGGCTTGACTTAAGGTTTGCTTCTATGAGAGAAATCAGGTGTAACGAGAAGTATGTGCAACTTGATTTCCACCAATTAGAATTCAACAACTATCAAAATAATATTAATATAAATAAAAATATTAATTTAAATAAATATTAATTATTCGGATCGGTTCGGTTTTTTTCGGCCGGTTTACTCACTAAACCCGCTTCCAAACCGGAGAAATCCGGTCCGGTTCGGTCAAGTCATTTTTTCCCCCTTATTTCATCCGGTTCGGTCCCCAAGCCGGTTTTTCGGGCCGGTTCGGCCGGTTTTGGACCTTCGGTTCGGTTTATGCCCACCCCTACCTCTAGGAATGCTTGGAAATCATATCGAGAAAGGCTTTCCCTATAGGCATTGGAATCCTTTGGAGGTCAAATCGAAATGGCCTATAATTATCCATTAAGGCAATTGATAATTCAGAGAAGAGGTTTTGTTAGCCAAAACTGAAATTTTTGACAGATTTAACCCTAATAGATTAAAAAACTTTGAGAATAAATTAAATCACAAGGGTAAATACGACAATTGTAAAGTAGATTTTTATTAAGAAAATTAAAAAGAAATTATCCCACGATCCTCATTTTTATCTCCCACTATTAACTCTCTGCAATAATTGTTTTATTTTATTTTTTCTATTTAAAAAAAAAAAAAAAAAAAAAAAACTTAACTCACCCACGGCCCACCCTTACATATGTCAGTGAGAATCGAACCCACAACCTCTACAATGTTGAAATTATAATTTACCAACAGGTCACTTAAATAAAGAACTATTACAATAAGGCTAGTCTCTATAAATAAAACCAACCCAAAAGTACTGTTCATAAAACACTTCTAAAATTCCAAGCCCCGAAAGCATAAAGCACAACTTCAACCTTAAAGATGGAAAAAATGATCAAATGATTGATCGAATAAAGTTGGAAAAGCTACAAAATGCAAAGGAAAATTGGACCCAGGATCAAGATATAGATTGGAGAAAATACAAACAATTTGAAGCATAAAAGACGTGGGTTCAACTTTAACTATAAACTTTAATTTCAGTATATATCAAAGATGCACGCAATTATGGTATAAATACTGATCGAATAAAGTTGGAAATTTCCTTAGCTGTAAAATGCAAAGGGAAACTGGAAAACTTTTATCAAATTAAATCTTTTGGAAAGGAGGTTAGATACTTTATTGCTAGACTAGCCTCTTATCACAAGCTTAGGCGTGTGTCAATTGGCTTTTCTGACGTTCATTTAAAAAAAATGGTTTAGATAATTTCTTTTTGAGAAGTTTTATATACATACCCCCAATTCCTTAATGCACACCCCTTATATTTTTTTGTCATCAAACTTCCTTCTATACCCTCCTCATCAATAAATAAATAATAACTAAAAACGGAGAAGAATCCACGAAAATAAAATAAGAATTAAATGCTTTATATATCAAAATATTAATAAAATATAAGTTAAATTTTCTCCTTGTCTTCATGATACAATCGATCTCTCTGCAAGATCATACGTGAACGTCATTGACAAATGAAATAATTATAGTCCACGTGAATAACTAGCAAGCAACCAAATTGGTTGAGACATTAAAAGAGGTTATAAAACCATCAAATATATCTTGCATACATGAATACATCATCAATAATCACTTCGTTTGCCAAACAACTACCATGACTCATTCTTTACCGATTTTAATATTAACCATGACTATATGGATCATGAAAATATTGACATATATGTAATCTTCTAGCGATATACCAACCTCATTGATGTGGGAAAGAAGAAAGGTAATTACTAATTACCTTATTGATATGTGGCCGAATTAATTAGCAATTAATTCCACAATAAGTTAAAAAATTATAGTAAAAGAATGTATTAAATAAAAATTTAAGATACATAGCCAATGAATTTTTTTTTTTGTTTGACCATTTATTTATTTCATGAAGAGGGGCATAGATGAAAGTTTGATTAAAAATTAGACAAAAAAATATAGGGTGTGCATTAAGTAATTGAAGGGTTAAAACTTCTCTTTATTTCTTCCTCAAACTGCAATAAAAAATAAAGAGTAATACAGTTTGTGGTGGTAATTAAATAGCAGTTGGTGATCCATTGCTCACACGTCTAGTAAAAGTCCTCCCATGTTGAGATTAACAGTTTCTTCTCTTTTATTTTTTTTTTCTTTTTTCTTTTTCTCTTGTCCTTTTTTTCAATTTCATATTTTTAATTTACTGTTTTATCCATTATTTATTAAAGTTTATAGTCTTAGAGTTTTAATTAACCAAGGGCAATTGTAGGGTTTTTGAAAATTTAACCTTAAGCCTTATTGGCTTAATATTGCTAGATACTAAATTGCTAGTTGTACAATATTCTATTGAAAAAGGTCAAAGAACTGTTGAAATTGGTCACAAAAGTGGTATAGAATAAGTGAGATATCTTGCATTTGAATAATGAATACTATTATTAAGAGAATATGTGTTGTTAGCCAAGATAAAAAAAGTTTGACAGAAATGATCATAAAAAATTTTAAAAAAATTAAAATTAATTAAATCGTATGGACAATTATAATAGTTATAAACTACTGGACGGATTAATGAACCTGATACTAGAGTTGTACTAAGGAGAAACTCTAGCTAAGAGTTAGTTCCCACGTGATGTTTTTTTTTTTAGGGGAATGGAAGACTGATCTATTGATATAAAATCATACGACCTAACTCGGTCAAGCATGAAGGGTACAAACACCCCTCATATTACAATCATTGCTCAGGTAGTGCACTGACTGCACATAAAAAATGAATACTAGCCTAGACTACTACGCCTTGAACAATAAGAAGCTACAACACAAAAAAATCAGTACATCCGCCTAAGACCCTTATGGTGTACATCAGTACTGATCCATGGGCACATTGTAACGTCCTAAAGAACAAAGTATACAGGGCCAAGACCCACTGCACCCACCAGTAAGAGATGGAGCATTACCTAACAACAAAAAAAGAAATTGGGCCCAAAACACAGCCCAGACCCAAAGGCACTCAAACCCTCGCCAAACTTCCAAGCTGCAGCAGCCACCACGGTTACAAGACTCTAGCCACCGCCACGAGTAGCCGTCGGCCACCATCCACTCCTCCATCATCGCCAGCACGCCGACAAGAGCACCTCCCCGCATGGTTCCGAAGCACCCATCAGATATACGATCCGAAGAAGCCCGTCGAAACCCCGCCTCACACTATCCTGCTAGCTGCCGCCGATCAAGGGAAAGAACACCGGTACCAGCAGGCTGCTCCCTCTAGAATCTCTTAGCGATCAGAAAAAGTAGGACCACCACAAGGCTTGCAAGCTCGTCAGTGTTCGATCCACGCCGCCGCAGCACAGGCTGAGATACGGCCATAAAAAAAGATCCCCGCCCGGCTGCACTCACCACTCACCACTCACCGACCAGGCAAAAGCCTGGCACGGCGCGGGAGCTGCCGGACGAGAGCCTCCAAGCTTACCCAAAAACCCTAGCCGCCCTCTAACTGAGAGAGAGAGAGAGAGAGAGAGAGAGAGAGAGAGAGAGAGAGAGAGAGAGAGAGAGAGAGAGAGAGAGAGAGAGAGGCTATTTATCATGTATTTTGTTCCCACGTGATGTTTATCTAAGATATTACAGATAATTCCAAAGTAGTTTAGATAAGCTTAATCTTTGTACTTGATAATCACAAATGTAATTATATACACTATCTTTTCTCTGCAATAATTGTTTTCTTCCATTATCTTATCTTTTTTATTTTCTAAAAAAAAAATTACAAATCTTCATGTGTGGAGGAATGCTAGTTATTATTTAATCCGAGCAGATGCCCCTCCGAACATCCGAACCCTAACAAAAAGTAATTCTCCCATGATGGAGTCATCTCCGGCGTCTAGTCTCCTCCCTCAACAACACCACGCCTACGTCTCTGAGCTCCTCTCCTTCCCCCTCGCTCGCCTTAACAAGGAACCGGAGCTTCTCCGGCTCCACGAGGACCGAATCCAGAGCCAAATCCAAGACTTGATGGCTGGTAATTACCGAGCATTAGTTCACGCTGCGCATACCTCTTTGTCAGTTCAAGACGAACTATCTTCCATTGACAAGAATCTTAAATCTCTGACGTTGGAGAAGATCCCCGAGTTAACGAATGCATGCACCGAGTTTGTTGACACTTTGGAGAAGAGGAAGAAGATGAACCAAACACAGCACTTACTTGAAATCCCTCAACTAATGGAAACATGTGTGAGGGATGAGAACTATGATGAGGCTCTAGAGTTAGAAGCCTTTGTTCGCAAGCTTTCGACTATGCACCCCAAATTGGCAGTTGTTAGAGATCTGGCTGAACAGGTCAGGAAGATCACTCAATCTCTTGTGTCCCAGCTTCTTCAGAAACTTCGTTCGGATTTCGAGAAACCCGAGGCTGAATACTGCCTCCAGATTGTTGGATATTTACGTAGAGCAGAAGTGTATAGTGAGTATGAACTGCGGTTGCAGTTTTTGAGATGTAGGCAGGCATGGCTTACAGGAATGTTGGAGGATTTGGATGAGAGAAACCCTTACGAGTACCTCAAGGGGATGATTAGTTGTCACAGAAAGCATCTAGTTGATATTGTTAATCAATGTGTGTTGGTAAATTACGATGAAGATGATGGTGGTCTTCTCAATAGTTGGCTTATGCACCAAGTAACCTCACACCTTGAGACTCTCAAAATTCTGCTTCCAAATATAAGCGACGGAGTGTCGCTATCTAATATTCTAGAGGAATCCATGTATTGCGGCATGGTGCTTGGTAGGGTGATTGGGCTAGATTTCAGGGGTATGCTACCACCAATTTTCGAAGAGGCGGTTGTCAACATGTTCTCAAACAATGTGAGTAGAGCAGTTGAAGGTTTTCAGTTGGTTTTGGATTCACATCGTTGGGTTCTACTACCAGCTATAGCAAATAGTAGTGTTGGTGGTGGTGGTAATGATGATGATGACGACGTAATTGAACCTCCGTATTGTCTTATGGATCATCCACCTCTGGCTGTTTTTGTTAATGGAGTGTCTGCGGCGATGAATGAGCTCCGGCCCTGTGCACCCTTAAGTTTGAAGCATGAGCTTTCTAAAGAGTTGATCAAGGGATTGAAGGCTGTTTCCGACAATTTGATGACTTACAATGCAACATCTGGGATACTACTGAGAGAAAACAAAGAGTCTGAACTTTTTCTCTCACTTTGTCAAGCATTCATTGAGATTACTTACCCACATTGTGCCAAGTGCTTTGGTCGCTGTTACCCTGGCGGAGCTGCTTCAGTCATGGATGCTAAGAGTTTATGTGACAGCATTCGCCGCCTAGTGATGACAGTCTCTCCCAGACCAAAACCTCCAATTGGTAATAGAGACGGAAATGAAAACTACTGAGAATGTTGATAGATGGTGTAACAACTGACAGCCCCGATCTATTGTACTTCATTTCCTCTATTGTACGCATGCTCATCACTCAATTAGTTTGGAAATCCCAAAGAAAAAGGGTGACTGCATAGAAACTTAAAAACTTCCCTAATATGTGAACCAGGTAGTTTTTGGTAAATTGCTTCTTTTTTTTATTCTGGGATTAATTAAGCAAATTAGTTTTGATGATTAACTCAGAATTCTGAGATGCTATAATGGAATTGGAACCTTTCAAGTTTTCACTTCTATATGTTAGTTCTACCAATTGAAGTTTCAGACCAGAATCTCATGAAAGAAAAGTTTAATGAGTTATTAGCGTTTCCATTGAATTTGTTGTACACCATCTTCATCTAAGCTTGTTCACAAATATTTCATTCTTGAACATTCAATTTGTTCTACAAGAGTGATACAAATCAGACTCTTCCTCAGACGAAAGATTCCAAGAAGGGTTGCAAAAACATATGATTTACACATTTTGCTCCTCCTTCAATTCTAATCCTATACATACAAGTGGGAAGGGAGGTTTATCTAGAATACATTTGAGTGGATAGTAGATACTAATCAAGTTATAAAGTTGGTTAGAAACGACTGCTCAAACCTGTATTGAATTCAAGGCATTAAGAATTATCAAAACTCTAGGACCAACTGATGCCCTACTCTACAGGAAGCCAGGCCCCAGCACAATATTGAAAACTTGCTGGTGATGCTCGAACAACTAAGAGGCCTGCAGATTTGCAATTTGCAGCTTCTGTGAAGCAAAAGGAGAACTATGACTCTGGTTTAGATTTGAAGAACTTCGCCACGGCTTGATACAGATTCTCTTCCTCAAATGGCTTTGAGACATATCCATCCATACCACATTTTAGGCACTCATCATAAGTGGCATGGATAACATCAGCGGTCATAGCTAATACTGGCAAATGCCACTCACCCTTTCTTGCAACTCCTTCCAATCCACCATTTATCTCCCCATTTGCCTTGCTCTCCATCTGCCGAATTCTACGAGTTGCCTCAAAACTGCAAACAAAAGAAACTTTCAGAAATTTTA
The DNA here is from genome assembly GCF_958449725.1 of Rosa rugosa. Classification (NCBI taxonomy): domain Eukaryota; kingdom Viridiplantae; phylum Streptophyta; class Magnoliopsida; order Rosales; family Rosaceae; genus Rosa; species Rosa rugosa. The sequence goes on from NC_084824.1 coordinate 3,361,549, forward strand.
AACAAGGAATTTTCAACAATCTAAATACTATACTCGGAATGGAGACATACCCATCCATTTCAGGCATTTGAATATCCATGAAACAAGCATCAAAGTTGTGTGGTATTTGAAGCAAATGCAATGCAGCTTTGCCACTGTCAACACACACTACATCAGCTCTGAACTTTTTTAATGCACCTGCAGCAACTCTTCTGTTTACCATATTGTCATCAACCACCAAGATTTTTTTACCAGAGAGCAGGCTTTGAAGGAAATTAGATCCATTAGGCAGCTCCTTCCCCTGTTGCCTCTTCTTCCCTATGCCAAGCACCTGTTGAAGACATGCAGCTACCATACTAGCCCTCAAAGGTTTCATAATCACGGTATCTGTAAAACCAGCTGCCTTTGCCTTATCAAATTCACCTTCACCGAAATTGGTTGCAAGAAGGATCATCTTAGGCAGCTTATATATATGCCCATTCTGTTTCCATTCCAATTGCTGTATGTTGAGATCACATTCTTCACCAGAAATCCATGCATCCTTTTCTACTAGAATTATATCTGGAGGGACAATATTTCTGCCATATAGAACAAAGTAGTTCGGCCCAATTAGTCAAATTGTACATTTTTCAAGAGTGAACATGCAAACTTATTTTTTAGGTCTTCTAACAATATATTTGGTAGGTTCCATGTCCAACTATTGCATGCAAGTGTTCTCCATATGCATTAAAGATGTTTTTTTGGGTTTACAAAACTTTACTCTCAGAATTCTGAGAGATCTTCTCTTAGTTTGATATGTATTTTATTGTAGTTAATGACAATACCATTAAAAGATTTAGCAAGAGTAAACGTACCCAGATGTCGCAGAACCATTTCTTCCACAAAAAGCAACAGCCATCTTTATGCTACTTACAACTTCTACCAAGATTCCAAGTCTCTTCAAGTGGTATTTTGTTACAGCAGCTCTCACAAGTTTTCCATCAACTAGTATCGATCTCAATCCTCTAAAGTTAGAAGGTAGATCTTCCAACTTAGGTTTTTTCAAGTCACTAACTACATTTTCTTTGCACCTCCCAAAATTAGCCGTGAACGAAAATGTGCTCCCAACATGAGGTCGACTTGTGAAGTTTATCTGACCACCCATCAGTTCAACTAGACACTTACTGATGCTCAAGCCGATACCAGTGCCTCCATAATGTCTAGAGGTTGAACTGTCTGCCTGCATGAAGGGCATAAATACTCGTTCTTGGGCACATAATGGTATACCAATTCCTGTATCTTCCACAGATACCATCAAAGTGATATGTCCAGAAGCCTCATTATTGGCTGCAACATTACTTGAAACATCAGTTCTATGTTCTTCATTAGCAATTAGATGCTTAAAAGTATCCCAACTATTCTGATCATCAGCTGCTTCACATCCACTTAACGTCTTAAACTGACGACCATCAGATGTTTTTACACCTTCATCTGATCCTCCGTTCAAGTAAGTCATTGATTTCCCATTAATCATGGCCTTCGAGGGCTCAGCTAGATGGACTTTGACAAATATATGTCCTCGTTCTGTGAACTGCAACAATTCTTATTATAATGAATATCAAATATGAAAATTAGACAGGCAAGACAACAATGAATGTAATGGTGGAAATTAGCTCAGCAAGTGTAAACCCCAATCAGAACTTTCCAGGGGAAAATTGATTAAGATCTAATGAATATCGTATCTGAGCTGGCAAGTAAAACATGAAAATTCCACTTACTTTAATAGAGTTGCCCACAAGATTTGTAATGATTTGTCTGAATCTCCCGGGATCACCGATAAAAATTTCTGGAACTTTATCGGAAACAAATACTGCAAGCTTCATGTCCCAAGGTATATATCAAAGTAGACCGATTTGCAAAGGGTGAACACCACCACCCATTGAGAAGAAGGAACCGAAAGTTGAAAAATGAAGAAATAGAAATTAGTTGTAATATAACAGTTCATGGTTGACAATTTAAGAACACTAAGAAAATGCGACCATGACAGAAATGAAGCAATCTTGAAAATGCAATAACTCTGAGCTGCTCTTACTGTTGTTATCAGAACGTACCTCTATACCCATATTTCTAGACTTTTCAGAAAATAAAGAAAGGACATCATCTAGTATAGATCGAATGCCAAATGGAACTTGTTCCAGCTCCAACCTTCCAGCTTCAATTTTTGCCCGGTCAAGCACCTCATTTATTAATGCTATCAGTGCCTTTCCACAGGCCTGAGCAGTTTGAGCATAATCCCTCTGGGTTCCACTTAAAGCTGTATCTAGAAGCAAGGCAAGCATTCCTGCAATAATGGGGAATGGTCACTGTAACATTTACAAGAAAGTATTCGCAAATTGATAACATGATACAATAAAATGTATAAAAAGGAAAATCCGTCAACATACCAAGGATTCCATTCATGGGTGTTCGAATTTCATGGGAAACAGTAGCAAGAAACTGGCATAAAAACAAAAGAGATCACGGATCACATACATGGCAATGGGAAATTAAGTACATTTTGGAAAATGTTGAAAATAGTACCTGGGACTTGGCAACATCAGCAGCTTCTGCTCGAACTTTTAATTCTTCCATTTCACGGAAATCATCCTCGACTTTGACAATGTGCATTGCAGCTCCATATAAGATATACCCAACTAATAAACCAATCACAAAGAATAAGAATGCAGTGTTAATTGCTGTCCATGATGTCGGTGCCTTGTGATGATATCTGCTCAGAATAAAAAATTATAAAGCATCAGCATGACAAAACCACTAAAACTTCTCCATCTATTATAAGCTGGTTGAATGGGCGCCCTTACCTACATATCATCTGATGCTTTCTGAAGGGATCCCCAAAATCAAGCTTACTTTCATGCAGAAGAGACGTGTCACCATCTTGATGATATTGGTGACCATACATGATTAGGGGATCAGAAGATTTTGTGACATCATATACATAAACCATAATGGCCTGATTCCCAGCAAGTTGCCCAAGTAAATTCTCTACAAGGGACTCAACATCAAAGGCTCCACCAAGGTACCTGCATTCAATCATATTACAATTTAAACACACACATCTACAGCTTCCAGATAATATGTGCAAAAACTTGAAAATGAGAAGGGAAATACTTCTTTCTACTTGGGCCACAAAACATCATAATGGGTGAAACTATAGCATATACTTAGGTAACACAAAAGTTCTGATTGCATTTTATTTTGAAACAGGCATCGAAATACTAGTCATGCTGCAATGACAATGGCAATGGAAGTGATGAGCTAAATTACCCGGAAGCTGCTTTTATGCGCTCCTCCACAGTTGGGTTTGGAGAGAGCTTGGATTTGTAAACAGGGAAAGTCAGCACAACACCAAGATGATGTGAACCGAGCAGCCTGAATGGACTGGTCAGAACTGCTTTTCCAGTAGCCCTAGCCCTTAAAATGTTTTCTCTGTCCTCCTGCACCATGCATTGAAAAACATAGAGGTCAAATGAAACACCAAACTCATGTTCTAATAAAAACCAAAGTAATGTTCACACCATCCAGATGATTACCTCCCCAGACATCATGTCAATTGACTCAATGTAAGAGACGGTTTCCTGCGAGAAAATTACAGGTGCATACTCATCTCGGATGGGTGAGGGCTCCCTCTCCATCGTCTTTATCATCCAGCCATTTTGCCTTTCGAAACTTTCCCTCTCCGAATTAACAACTCTTTGTGCATAGGCCACCCCACTTAATAGAGGCCTCTCGAAGGCAGTTCTGGCTGTGTATTCTGCAAAAGTTTCCTGCATTTTTTGCAAACACAGAAACCCAATCAAAAATTGCACAGCTGAAACCATAGAGCCACATTGAATCATCTTAGCTTCCTCAAAATCAGTAAAAAGAAAAATCATTGGGAACTTTGACATTTGGTCACTAACTCATTTTTCCCCTTTCCTTCCCTAATTTGATAGCAAAACAAACACATCCCCAACAATCTTGACCGAAAAAAAAAAGGCCCCAACAAGCTATGATCAAAGTTCAAGCACATACCTGATCAATTGCTGATGGGTTCTTGAGGTAATGAAATGTTGAAACAAGGATGGCCAGGGCATGCACATGATTAACACTAACATTGAACTGATCTTGCAACATTCTTGCTCTCTGATCACACATGCTACTAAGCACTTCCACCCTTCTCACTTTGTTATCAGCATCCATGTAATTGTAGATTGACAAGCTCAAATATGCCATCACCAGAATCCAAAGCATCAAAAGCTTTGGGAACCAAGCTCTGTAGGCCTGAATAAAAGTGAAGCCCTTTTTGGCCCCCATTTGCTCATTCAGCCTCACAGCCACAGAGTGGTGGCTCTGCATCTTCAAATTCCCACCCATCACCACAAATTCAACTACCTCTTTGCTTCTTCTTCTTCTTCTTCTTCTTCTTGTTTCCTCTTCACCCACCTCATCCTAAGCCAAAACAGAACCCCAAAAATGAGCCAAGCCAACTTCCTCAAAGTAGCTAAATTTCAGAAACTTTTTCCTCATGTAGAAAAGGAAAAAGGTAGTACTAAACTCCAAGTAAATTATCATTACAGCATTGTTTTGCGTGATTCAAACACCGCAAAGCAGAAGCAACCAAAAATATGACCAAATAGCTCCTTCTGTGGAATGTAGACTTCACTGAAAACCCACTAAAAGAGACAGAAACCCAGAACTCGAAAAGAAGAATTCTCAATTCTCAGAGACAAAGCATGGCTCTCAAAAGATGGGGAAGGAAAAAACTAGAGCTCAAACTCCAAAGCAAGTCCTGTCAATTATCTCTGGAAATTGTCTGTCTCAGGCTGTGAATGTTAAACAAAGAAGAAAAAGGCTTTTTAGGATTATAAAAAACACAAGGAACTCTAATCATGTCCTGACAAAGAAGGAGCACGTTCACTGTTTCTATTCCATTTAATAATGGAAGCCTGAGATTGACCCGAGAAACACACACAGCTAAGCTAAGCTAAGCACACACCCAGAATCAAAAAAGAGGAACTGGGGTTGTTGAAAGACTCCATCTTTACCTGTCCAGTTATAGAAAGGCGTTGGCTTTGGACTTTGGTTAGGAAATACAGAGTTAAACAATGAATGTGGAATAGTAGAGAGCGAGAGAGAGAGAGTACGAGTTTTTGGTCGTCTTGATCTGAGTCTTGTGTTTTCTCTTGGGTTTTTCAGCAGTGTGTAAAACTAGTTTTGACGACTTTTTTTATGCCTTTGCTTTTTAAAGCAAACTGAATCGAATTTTGTGGATTTTCAGAGATACGCTCTTGTCTCCCTTCTTCCTTGTCCACGTTATAAACTAATGCTCTTTCTCTCTCTACACTCTGTCTTCTTCCTTATTATAATTGCATCTCACACCACTCTCTGTCTCCTCCAACTTTCTCTCTCTGGTTTTTTGGGGTGACACTTTTGTGAACTACTCTCCATTGACGCCGATAGTCCAAACTCCAAAGTTGGGAAATTCAACAGTGAAAGATTTTTCATAGGTGGTCCTCCTGTCTGTGACCTTCAAAAAGGAAAAAGATAAAGGTACCCCCAAATGGGTTACGTTTTTTTTGAGTTGTTTAACATGTATCATGTATGTAGAGGCTAGGGGAAAAAAGATTTTGGAAAGAAGGTGAATTGCCCCCCTTTTTCACTTGAAAAACCAGAATCTGATGGGATGGCTGGCCTTTCTGGTTTCCTTTTGCATCCTAATAAATATTTGGTCTTTTTTATGTTTACATTTTTAAGAGAATTCGACCGAAATGTATTAAAATCAAGAAAAATATAAATAAATATCGCTATACATAACATATCGTTAAAATTATGATATAAACAGTTACCTACTGATTACGTTCACTTTGTTCAACTGTCGCCGAAAAGAACAGATTTATAAACCAACTGTTATCTAATAATGCTTTTTCCATTTTAATAAAAGAGGGTGATGTGCTTGGGACTTATAGAACGCAATTGGTGGAAGTGGAAGCCCAGAAATCGCAATCACAAATCTTTGGGATAATGACATTGCCACAGGACCAGATCTCATTCCCTTCTAAATCAACTTAAACCCAGGAACTTCTTGCGTTGAATTCCAGAAATACCCTTCTATTTTCTAAGGCCTAATATAATTTTCCGTTGTTTTTTTACTTTTCTTCATCACATTCATACATGTGCGTATCAAATAATGCTCTGTGCTGAAGCCTGGAAAAATTATGGTCTACTTTTGGGAGTGATAAAGAGAAAAGACAAATACCTTTCATCTATAATTTAATCGCTGAAAAACAAAAAAGTAAATTATAGATGGCTCTTCCAATATGCCAATGGCTAAAGCTAAAGCAAAAGCACAAATGGAAGGAAACGTGAATATTCACGTAATTGTGTAGCTAACAGTTCTTCAATGGACAAAGTCGTCAATCATTAATGAGAATTTTGATGAATGCGAAGTTGTGTTTCAATTTCTTTGATATATGTAACTCACCCTTCATAACTGTTTAACGTGTATTTCACGTTGTTGTATATTTACGACTAAAATAAGTAAATATGTTTAATCGCTATACTAAATTGAAATTTAATAGAGACCGATAGCTTAAAAGACGCCGTAGTAGCTTAAGTAACCATAAACTACCAACCAAACCAACAACGTGAAGCATTGCAGATATAACAAAAGTGGTTCAATTCCATGTCTGCTTTGATTAGGCTAAACAGGAGTAATGACACACTAAAATAGCGGTTGATGTTGGTGTGTTTGGGAGGAAGAGAAGGGATGATATCTTTTGATGGAATAAGTGGAAGATTTCATGGGGACCATTTTCACTTGCACCATATAGCTAATTAGCTAGGCACATCACACTACATAGCAAAAGCCAAAAGCTAGTAGCATGCATGGCTGAATAAATTGATATCAACATAGGGTTATCTGAAAATTAATTATTTCTTTTCTGCCACTCAAAGTGTGCATGGGGTGTGTCGGCCATGTGGTGTAGACCGAAGTGTACTGGTAGTGATTACTGATTACTGATTACTGATCGAAGGTCTTCATTTTACATAATTCTTATTAGGATAATCAGACTATTAAGTTTGTGAGATTGTTTAATTATCAATTTATTTTTTTGCATATCATATTTTACATTAATATATATAAAAATTTATAATTTTACACGTAAATAAAAAATGTATTTTAAATATAAGATGGATTAATGGGACGACCGTGACATGATATTCGCCCCAATAATCACTTGAAGCTTCTCATCACTTTCGCATCCCAAATGCCGAAGGCATGAAGGTCAATGTGTTCTTTCTTTTTTGTTTGCTTGGTTCAGCTAGATGTTAATCATGATCATCATTACCATGATGTCCAGTTCTGCCGTATAAACTAGTCTTTCTCACATGGGGTGATGGGTATGCATGCAGGTGCTGCTGCTTTTCAGAGACCGAGACTGAGACTGAGACCGAGACAGAGACTATCGCAAGGGGCACCCGGCACCGGTGCCTTACTGGGGGCTAGCGATATTTTTACCTAATATACATACAATCTGATCGACGATCTATCGATCTGCATAGGTAACTTTCTCTTATACATTAGCTGTACGTCTACAAAAGTTGCCATGCCGTGCCCTGATGACTTGCACTGCTGCGCATTAATACTAGTACGTGGTTCATGGATATGCATGATCTCGTTTTCATTGAGCTGGATAGCTAGCCGTGTGATGAACTTGATCCATCTTTCATTTTTATGGTTTCTTCTTCTTGCCTGTATCTCTTTCCATTTCCATGATGATTAGGACCTTCATGCAAAAAAGGACGTACGTCATGCTAGCAACTAGTTACAAAAGAAATCAAAGTCGGATATTAGTGTACTATAGCCGGCCCCCTGCATGGTGGTTTAGTAACTGTAGTGTTTATGTATATGAAAGTTTAAAGTCGAGCGTCGTTAGATCAGTTAGCTTTTACTTTTAATGTGTTTAACATAATGAGTTAATTTAAAATTTTTGAAAATTCCGAAACAATGTAAAACACTCTAAATTTTGACTCACTTGCTTTTGATACCTAAATTTTGTTCCAGCAACATTGTCTTTATGATATGAATTCATGTGCCTATAGCCCTATATATAAACGGTGTGGTTCACAAGTCCCATCATATAACTAACAAATAAACCAAGCTACCTAGGCATTTAATCAAAAGTCCGTGACTATATGCTATGCAAGCAAAACAAACTAAATCATATATATCTTACGTTGAAATCATTAAGTACTTTTCTTTCTAAGGATACTAATTAATCAGCCAAATACCAAATGCAATCTCTTGCTGTACCATTCACAATCCTAATTAATGCGAGCATAATTCGGTTCCGTACACTATCTGTTCAATATCTGATAAAATTAATTAAAAAGAATCTTATATATTCTTGTAGTGCATGGGTGCCTTTCTAATTTTCTTTCTTGGATTTGAAGGCATAACTACTGCAAATATAGATCAATGGCATTTTTGATAAAGATTCATCTCGATCATGTTGTGTAAAATTACGATCCCTGATTGGTTTCATTTTTATATCATAAGCTAAGGACTCCTACATTGAAATTTGCATATCCAGATCATGCAACTGATGCAAGTGTGTCTTCAAGTTCCAATTGATCGAGCAGTCGACATTGGTCAATATGTGTAGGGATAAAGTAGAGGTCCAAATTGAGCAAATAAACTTGATCTATCTAGCTAGTGCTCCATCTCTTCCTTCCAAAATCCAAAGCAAAGTCTTTGACATAATTTCTCAAACCAACTGAGAAAAGATATTCCGATGACCATATATTAATGTGATATATGAGCTGGTAGCTAGCTAGATTAGCTTAGCTTGCGTTCTTCTCAACCTTTCTGTCCACACTTTTATTCTATCTTAATTTATAATGATTGTCGAAACTGAATGAAAATAATTAAAATTATGATAATTTGAGTTTATTAAAAGTAACTAGAGAAACTTAGCTTTAGAATTTGTTATAGACGGTGGAATAGTTGGATTAAGATTCCTCTAAAATTCAAGTTTTGATCATTGAGGCCAGGAAAATGTAATGTAAAGCTCTTTTTCAAATTGGACTCACTGAATTATTAAACCTTGAAATGAATGGTATATGAGACCATATAGTTGCTCATCTATCTTACTCTTCTGCTCTCAAAACACCAATTATTGACCCATGACTTTACCAATGATAGAGCATCAGATTCAGATACATGCATGCCTATTAACATTGATTTTTTTTTTTGAGGGGGAAGACGTCAATAGAACCACACATGCACTCTCATGCAGTGTATTCCAGTTTTGTCAGACTAATCACTGCACCGCAGACGCACGAACCCTCGTGTTAACAAACAAATGTTCCTCAAATCTGCTGGCCACGGGATTAATATTAGGATTAATCGGATAATCCTATTTTTTTGAAAGTAAAATAAAAAAATGGGACTTGATCTAACAAAAACTTTTCAAATGCTCACACACGATGTTGACACAAAATCCAGCATCGATCATGCATGGATTAATTAAGCTACTGCCTACTGCTTGGTTAAAGAAAGGTTCATTGCATTTTTTTTTTTTTTCGAATGCTAAGGTTCATTGCATTTGAGACTACTCCGATCCGACACCAGTGCATATTTAGTCCTTAAACACATCTATGTATAGCTAGATTTACATGTGCGTTGATACTGAATATATTAATTGTGTACGCAGGGATTTGTACTATAGCCCAATAAACTCAGTTTGTTTTTTTTTTTTTTTGAACAAGGGCCGGTGCGGCTGCCCTCAAGCCTTCATTAATGAAACCGGAGAATACAAGGGGGGGACATTGTGCCTAAACCCCAGATTACAATCTGCAACTAGAGTACATCCAGAAAAAAATTCATGAGACGACTCAACTAAAAACTTGTACTCCAATCCACACCAACTAGCAAAGAACGCGCGACAGACGGTTCTATTTGCTTCCCAGCGGTGACACAACGGAAAGATTACTCGAACTGCAACTTTAATGCAGCAAAGCGTAATTTCCATACTACCAGCTTTCCTATCATGTTGCCACATGAATCTCCATCCAGTGGCAAGAAGTCTCACCCTGCCACTAGGGGGCAGCGACCATTTGACAAAGCAAGGAACTCGCCGCCACCCTAGAGCAGACAAGGCACAAAGAGTGCACCCACGGGCAAAAAGCCCAATTATCCCTACACAACGAATGCAGGGACTTATTTCGCGCAGCCTGCGCATAGCAACCCACAAACAGCAAACAACTAAACAGATAAAGCAACAAACAGAGATAAAACAAACATAAAATAAAAAACAGCAGCATAGCCAAACAGCCGAAGCCCGGCCCATCCACCATCTCTCCCAGAGGCCCAAAGCAGAAGCCCACCAAGCAAGCATCGATCTGCAACCGCCGGTACCACGCCGCCGCGCAGCAAACCTGCACCGTCGTATCACCACGACACTGTGCAGGCCCTTCTTCATCCCGATCGGTGCCCAAAACCCGATCCAGAACCAACCAGATCTGGATCGCAGCGACCGTCCCCCAACCCCCAGTTGCCGCAGAGCTTCCACGGTTCGCCGCCGGCCCTCCGTGTCCCAGAGCCACTCCAACTGCCCCAGAAACAACACGAAGCCATCCGTGTCCCAGAGCCACTCCAACTGCCCCAGAAACAACACGGAATCACACCTGCAGACCCCCGTCCATCCCCAACCCCAGATCCGACCCAGCTCCACCCGAACCCAGATCGAAGCTGCCTCCTGAGCCTCCATGGTTCGCCGCCGGCCATCCGTGCTCGCCCCCGAAACCAGAACAGATCGAGAACGATCTGCCCTCTCCAAGGTCGAACAACCTCTCTTGGATCCCGGACCGAGTCGCTGCCATGGAACCCTGCTGTTTGCCGGCACCACCATCCTCTCCCGGACCGGAACGCAGCGGCCGAAGCGGCGGCGGCGTTCGGCCGGGAGAGATCTCTCTTCGCTCTTGCTTTTTTCTCAGGCGCGTGAGGCGCGTTCTCAAGGCTTTCTGCGGCGTGAGAATATCTTCCGCCACGTTTTGAGTTTACCTATAAACTCAGTTTGTTTTTATAAGTAGGAATTGGAAAAACCATTCTTAGCTTGATAATATCGCACATTATAATCACTTAAGAATATAACTTGGTTGAAACAGCTCAGAACCGGCCCTCTCGGAGCTAGCAGCTAGGTTCCCAAGTATTGGGTTATAATGTATGTACTATACTTTGTTGGTATACAGAGAGCACTTTCAGCAGTGCATGCAATATAGATTGTCCTTACTGACTGGAACAATAATGGATCTCTATTCATATAATTTTACTGTCTAATGATGAGAATTCCTCGAGGGGAACTGATCAGTTTTCATTATATGAATCCTGAATGTCATCATTAATTGATGTTCTTACTTCTAGATATATCATTTTACTTATTAATCTAAACAAATGTTATTCGGCAAAAACTGCAATTTACCATTATAAACACGAACGGTTCCGGTTCGACAGATTCGGTTCGTTCGTGTAAATTGCAGTTTTGGATACCTTAACGATAATCAATTTGGCTGAAATTTTGCAGAGATGATCTATACATTAGGACCTAAAAACTGAATGGTTAAGATCTAAATGTGTGATCGGAAAGGGAGGAAAAAATGGAAATCCGTACCTAATCCTTAGGTACGGACGTCCGCAACCAAGAACCCTTGTATATATATATGTCATAATTCTAACCCACAAAAGTAAAAAAACATTTGATAAAAAAGAAAGTCAAATTTAAAATTGATTCCACAAAAATGGAAAGAAAATATATTAATATCTTAATTATAACCCATCAAATTTGGTAAATTGAAGTAATATTCTACTCTTTTAATAAATGAATTTAATAAAATTAATGGAATATTAGTTTCCTTACACTAACAAATTAATTAGAAAAGTCAAAAATTAAATTGGATCCACAAAAATGGAAAGAAAATGTATTGAAATCGTAATTAAAACCTATGAAATCTAGTAATTGAAGAGGTAAGAAAAAAAACAAAATAATATATATTTTTTAGAAGAAAGCTAAAATAATTTAGAGCCATTAAATTTTGGAAGGATAAGATGGTCTTTTTACTCAAGAATTACATGACATGATTTGACAAATTAGTGATGTGTATAGATGACATGGCTTGACACCTAAGATTGAGGCCACAAATCTTAGGCCTCATTGAGGCCCTATATCATTGCCCTTCTTCTAAATCCCAAATGAATCACTTTCCCCTCTTCTTTTCTTGCATTTATTACTCACAACATATAAATATAAACTTTTCAACAACTTTCCTGATAACTTTCCTTACATTATCAAATATTGGAATAGAGAGTTGATGGGAAATTTCATTTCCCTTCCCATGGAAAAGACGAAGGAATTACTTTCATTTCCATGAATCAAACGAGGCCTTAGAGAATCAATCAAACAAGAAATCTAGTAATTTCATGCAGATTTGATATAGAATTTGGAGTTTCTATTTTATTGTATATAACCCTCCGTATTATTGCGGAAGATATCGAAAATTATTCCAAATTGCTCTATAACCTTTGTTAGTTTTCAGACCATGGACTGATCAAATAATGGAATTTGCTGAATAATTTGTCAGGGACGTTGAAAATGTTTGTGAGTGGAAGACAAAAGAAGAAAAGGATATATCAGCTCCACATAGTCTAGCCATCCATTTATATCTACTTGTAGATTATATTCCTGATGCTATAATTGTTGACTACATTTGAACTTTTGAAGAAAGAATAAAGTTGGGTACGTACGTGATCGAGAAAACATGTGGGGGTAGTCAACGATTTTGGCCTACTATTGTGACGGTTAACCTTGACCATAAGTATGCGGGTAATGACAATCGTAAATGTGGCGTTAACTATCGTTGTTAATACCACAATGAAGGAGGCTATTAAAGCCGGTCATAATAACATAACATAATGGCGTTAGTAAATAACGTAGAGTGATGGCGTTAGTAAATAACGCAGAGTGATGATGTTAATAAATAACGCGGAGTGATGACGTTAATAAGAACATGTATTAAGGCAATGTTAAACGCAACTTGTGGTGCAAACACTCCCGGCCCTCACCTATAAATAGGGGGCACCATGACCAAGTAAGATATCTGATTCCAACTCTTCTTACTACACTATTAAGAAATGTATTGACTTAGGCATCGGAGGGTTTTCTGCAGGTACCCCCCCCCTCCTCGTCGAGCCGACGGTCAAATTTCAAGTCAACGCTCAAATAAAGCTCCTCGATCGTTCCCAGTCAGCTCCCGCTCCAATCTGTATTAATTGGTGAGTCAAAATCCTTTACGGAATTTTTCGTCACCAACAAAACATGACGAAATGATTAAGGAAATATATACAAAAGGAGTAGAATATATCGATCCCTAAAGCCAGCTGGTTGGAAGAATTAATGGTTTGGTATGTAATTATATATAGTATATACCTAGTAATTAACTGAAGGTCATTTTCATGATAGGTTGGCTGTTTATATCGATCTTGTATGCTGATCGATTTTCTTCGACTAAGAATGAGATCGATCATCAAAAGGATTAGCCAGCCAGGTATATATACATACACAGTGCAGCAAATCGATCTTCCTAATCAAAGTGAAGGATCTGTAATCCATTTGTGGAACAAAAAGCTACCAAGGACAAGGTTGGTACCTGATCGAGAGGACTATTTCCATAGTCGATCACGGGTTAATTGTACCTAGGTATTTCTGAGCTGATCTGATCCAGCACAGATGTCGATTTCATTTTTGACCAGACAGATAATAGTCCCAGTACTTACGTACTTGTACTGGTATATCTTGTTGTCAAAGCCATATCGGCTAAACTCAAAAGTACGTTCTTCTACTTCCCTCCAAATTATGCAGTACGTAAGTGGAGTCTGCAGATTTACAGTGCACTCAAAATTCAAATTACTTGACCCTCCAACTAGCTAGAAACCAAAGCTTGAGGCCCCAATGATTTATAGTTTATACCAACTTGATATATACATTCATGATGATCATGGTACGGAAATGGAGTTTTCTGAATACTGAACTGTATAAGTGCGCAAACTGGCCGAAAAGTCATCATCCAATCTGCAGATATATATATCTTTTTTCTGTTTGATTTTTGGGCCACTGCTTGCAACGCCACTATATCATTGTGCCTAAGTTGGGCCTTAGCTCGATTATATCATATGAGAAGCCTTGATCGATTATAAACCCACGATTAAAGTCTATAACAAGGTTTTTTTTTTTTTTTTTTTGGACAAAGGAGAAATGCATTAAAACCAACCAACTTACAAAGCAAACTGGAAACTAAGTACAAAGAGCAGACACTCTGCCCAAACAAACAAAGCTGTAAACAAACAAAGTAGGAGCGTGAACTGCGTCAGAAAGGAGGATATGAGACAAAGACAAAGGAGGCTGAAGCAACCAATTAGCCGGGCACTTCTTCTTGCGAGCCAACCAGGCAACATGGTCTGCAGCCTGATTTGCCAATCTGCTGGACCAAGTCCAGTTGTAGGAACGAATAGCAACTGTCAAATCTCTTATATGATCAATCAGGGGCATAACAACCCAATCTCTTAAATATATCAGAAACAATTGAAATTTTCGCAATTTCACCTCATAGATATATGAGTTGTCCTATCTGTTTTCAAAAGTAACTTGCTAACATGAGTCGATTCTCCACACATCTAAGAAGTTATGAATACAAGACTATTCTATTTATTGTACTATCATAAGGTTTTAAATATATACGACTAGATTAAATATCTCTAAAACAATCAAAATAACTTCACCACATCAATATGAGTTAGGATTCAATAAAAACTACCTTATAATTTGTTGCTTACAAAACTTAGGGCATCTCCAACAGATTACTTATTTTAAAATAAATTTAATATTTAGCTAATTTTAGGCTAAAATTCTACTTCAGCAGAATACCTAAACAAAAGTTAAATTTAACTTTTGCTAGATTCTCTAACTATATTTAATCATCTCCAACAATAGGACTTATTTTTTAGTTAAATTTAGCTAAAATTGTGAGATATAGCTATTGATTTAACAATGTTGCTCCAGCAGTAATAGATATTTATAAATAATATACTATATTTTATCGAATCATAAACTGACATGTGGACAAAAGAGGAGAGAGAAATATAATTTTTGCTTTTGCTATGCATGATTCTCTAGCTAAATATAGCTAGCCAATTTAGCTAAAGCTAAATTTAACTTAGCTATAACAAGTTTGTTGGAGTTGAATTTTGCTTTAAAAATAGTTATATATAGCTAAAATTTGAATTTAACTAGTCTGTTGGAGATGCCATTTAGGATGAGAGAAAATTTAACCAAAACTTAAATTTAACTTGAGATTTATGTATTCTGTTGGAGCATAACTCAATAGCTAACTAGTTATATTTCATTTTTAGCTACTTTTAGTTATATTGACTCTAAATGAAGTTACAATGAAGTTATGAATAACTCGACATTTCTTCTTATTATAAGATTGTATTATTGATATTTTTGTTTTTCGATAATTCGATCAATGATACTAATAAAATAAATAAGCAAAGAAGAAGACATAGAATAATGGTCAAGTGGTCGAAGCCAATGAACAGTACAACTAACATCTTTATGCTTAGTGCTCCAACCAACAAGCCAAAAACAAAAACTAAACAGTGCTCTCATTGGTATAAATGACATTGTGGATTAGATTTTAAAGCTCAGTGCTCTATCTCCAAGAGAGAATAAGGATGATTAAGGTGCGGGATTAGGGGACCATGTTTACTTTCATCTCTTAATACGACACATGTCATCACCATGTGCTAGTGGTCGGCCATTTCTTTATTTTTATATTTGTGAATGATTTGATTAACTTTTTTTCTTTTGACAAGATTGATTTGATTAACTTTGGGGGGTTTGCGAAGCGAGCAAAGTAGGCAGCAAAGACTTGTATTTCAGTGGGAGCATGAATGAACTGGGAGCATAAAGCTGTCGGGCCTTAGTGGGCCGATCAAATTTAGTTTCATTCGAGCTCTGCTCTGTCTATGTCTGTGTTATTTTCCTAGCACACACTGGTCAGTGAAATGTGATCTATTGATTATTTATAAAAGTATTATTGTGACACTAAAAATTTATATACATGGATGAATGAAGTGGGGTTTTGAAAAGAAATCACTCAAACCAGACACAGAAGCAAAGTCAGCTTCGTGAGTCCAACGCGGGGGGGGTCTCCCAATCAGGACTCTCAACAACTAAGTCACCTGTAGTGATTAGCATTGTACGAGTTTGAATATCTTCACTTAGTGCATATTAATTTTTAAGTTAGACGTCTACTTTAAATATCAAAGTGTGAGAATGTAAGAGCAAGTTCACCCGTTGAGTCACCGGGTCACCTACTATTCACTGTTTTTTAGTGTATATTTTCATTCTCTGGGTCACGAAATACACTGTGCAGGTCACCATGGTGACCCAGGGCACGAAATACACTGTGCTCGTGACCCAGAGAGTGAAATTAACACTAAAAAGCAGTGAATAGTGGGTGACCTGGTGACCCAACGGGTGAACTTGCTCTAAAAAGTGGTGTTTTAGATCGGAGAAATGTGCTAAATTTCTTGAGTGGCATGGGTATGTTGCAGGCCAATTATAATGAAGAGCATCATGGGTTTTTACTATCGCGAGGAAGTATTGGTCGAATAAGATCTTGCAAAATTTTGTGGACCCGCTTTTAAGGTAAGCACTGTTTCGAGTGTTTTCTTTTTTGTTCCTTTCTTTTCATCTTTCCTCGTCAGAGTTGCATGGTGAGTATGAATGATAATTGATATTATTATTCCTTTGGTTAAATTAGATATTGATATTTTTAAAAGGAAACGTATGGTGTATGAATTATGAGGAAGAGGTTTTTATGGTTTGTGCATGTAACTGAACCAGTGGGAGAAGATGAACAAGTTATGGGACTCCATCTGACAACAAAGATATCTTGGATTATATAACTGTATGCTGTATGTAAAAAGAGCTGGATAATTGTGACCCGGGTTTAAAAAAATGAAAGAAACAAGAACAGTGATGGAGCAAAGAAGCATCTTTTTCTATGTGGGACTATGAGAAGGGACACCCCCCCCCCCCCCCCCCCCCCTGCTTGAGTGAGTGAGTGAGTAGTCTTGCTTTGCTTTCTCTGTCTCTTTGTTTGCTTCTTTCCACCTCTGTCCCTGCCCTGATCTCACAATCATAATTCTCATTCAATCAATTTTAAGAGCTGTTGGGGATTGGAAGAGCCCAAATTAATTCCAACAAAAAATAATGGCTTTAATAAGTGATTGAGTTAGTGAGTTTACATGTATTGTCATCTGATATTTCCTTCTTCTTCTGACCTCTCTGACTTTACACCATCATCCCCACTTCTTTCCCCCATAATTGCTGACCTTTTTTTTTGCTCTGTCTCTCTCTGTCGTCCTCACCTTATCTTCATTTATTTCACCTTTAAATCCTTTTACCCACTCTTTTTGTGGTAAAAACTAGATTGAAAAAGAGAGCCCCAGCTGCCTACTTTCTTAGTCTTTTTCTTGTGGTACCTGCAGCAGCACTTTCCCTAAACCATAGCCATAGTCTGCAACTTCAAGGCTAGCTATTTATGTATGAACTCTTTCTACTCTATATCTCCTTAAAACAGTAGATTGGTTTTTGTATATACCAGCTTTTTTCCTGTGGCTCTCTGCAGTCCTACCTATGTTTCTGCTGCTCTTAATTGCTGTGTAATTCTTTCCTTTGTTGGTTTTTGGTATTTGGGTCTGAAATTACTGCAATTCAACATCCATGTACTCTCTTTGTTTTGGGAGGGTCTTGGTCTGTAGGTATCACTGAAAAGTTCATAAATTGATATGCTTTTGGTTGGGAATGGGACTTGTGAGTGATTAGGTTTCTTTTGATCTCTGTCCGTGGCCGGTGAGTTTTGCTTCATTGTGTGCTTCTCAGTATTGTTTCTTATGAGGTAGTTTTATGGCAATTTCTGTTAGTTTTTCTTTGTGTGTGATCTTCTTGTTTTCTTTTCTTTCTTCCCCAAATAAACCACAGACTATGCTTTTTCTGCAGTTGCTGCTTTTGCTTTGTGTTAACAGGGCCTGTCTGTGCCTTCAGTTTAGGCTCCATCCTTGAGATTAACTTGATTGATTCAGCTTGATTTTAAGTAGATTAAGCCTAAATTTGAGTAGCAAAATGTATACAAGGCATTGATTTAGCATTTTAGCACAACAAGGGGAGTTGTGGTTGTGTAATTGAGTACTACTTTGGTTCTTCTGAGTTTTAGTACTAAATTCGATGAAATAAAATTAGATCGTTACAGGAATCTGGTAGCTGTCCATTTGTTGTTGACTATCACAAGTTTAAAACACAAATCCCAATTATCTATTGAAAGTGATTAGTTTGCTCATAGCAAGTTTTAAACTAGATCAGGCAAAAAGTAGTGTGCCAAAATGTTAAAAGTAGATCATTTGATTCATGTTGAAGTATCATTCAATGCTATCTGTGGATGTAATTGTCGAAATCTTCCCCTACTTTGATTTCGTATTCTGCAGTTTAAGGGTTTAAAGTAATGGTATTTATGACAATTTAGTAACCACATCTCAAAGTAAAGTCTTTATCTATGAACTTGGTATAAGAGGAGCAATTATGCAGTTATGATATATATACATTACAAATTGTATGGGACAATAGGGATTGCATAGTCAGTCAATAGTCCTGTTAATCTGTTCAGGCTTAGCTAGTCTTTTAGGTAACTTTTAAAGCATAGACAAGCATTGCGATATTATGCAACTACAATGGTTCCTGGAATTGAAAAGTTGTCTGTACCATTTTAAATGAGGATCCTGGAGACTTCCTCCTCACAATAAATATTAATCTTAGCCTCTTGTCTCAAAGACATGGTTTTTTTTATTTTTCTTTTTTCCAAATTCTGTTTTAGATTTTCCATACTTTGAGGCAAAGATGCATAAAGCATCCCAAGAGGATAAGTTTTGTGTTTGGATCTTGACATGACAAGTTTGTTGGGATCAAAAGTTACGGCTTTCACCATAGTATGGTTTTAATTCTGTATTATGTGTGTACAGTGATTGAAATGCTGAAAGGATGTGCAGTACGGAATATTCTTGTATATGAGTTTTTCTTTTTCTTTTGAGATACTTTTTCCCATTTTCTAATCTTTTAAGGAAGAGCAGTACATGGTACTAACCATTAAGCTAATTACTTTTAGACATTCATGTATTAGAATAATCCCCACATGAGAGAACTGTTAAAAGAAATCTCTCTTTTGTTTCATGACAAGAGCTTCAGCTGTAAGTTCTCAGTAGGCATGAACCCTTTTTACATGTAGGCTTGCACACAATCACCCAAAGTTACACCCCCAATTAATGTCGTGAACTTTTGGTTGATGTGATTGTTTTATGAGCTACTACAACACACTAATTGAATTGCTCAGTTTTAGGCAGTATCAACTGGTGTGAAAACATCAGGAACTAGGCAAACACTGCATTATCTATATTCAACAGAAATACAATCATATGTTGATAATCTATCAATTGCACTTATACTAACAGATTGCATGAAATGCCTAAACTTTTGGTTAAGATACACTAGAATCAAATAAGTACCCAACATCCCATTACTACCATCCCTTAGAAGAGAAGAAATATTCTGACTTTGTCAAGAAAAATGACTAATTGTTGCATTCATGCAGACACAGGTGAAGAACAAGTACACTGACGACTGAGCTGTGCAATCTTTCAATTCTTCTCCTGATCACTCATATAGAGGAAACAAGCTCTTGACTTCAACATGATAACAGTGCCAAACTTGAACTTGGAATTTGAGAGTGATAATTTAGAAGTCACAAGCCAAGTAACTTCCAACAACATAGCTCAGCAAGACGAAACCCCTGATCCCTCCAAGGACAGCACTACTTCTTCCTGTATCACAAATCAGACAAACCTTGAACAAAATCCTGGGCCTATGTTCCTTGACTTATCACTCCAATTTAGCTCCAATGACCTCGAATTGAAGGGCATGGCAGGGGAGACTAACAGTGAAATAGAAGCAGCGCCTGATTCAGAAGCAGCAATTCCAAGGGTATTCTCGTGCAACTACTGTAAGCGCAAGTTCTTTAGCTCTCAAGCATTGGGCGGACATCAGAATGCTCATAAGAGGGAGAGGACAATGGCAAAGCGTGCATTGCGGATGGGAATGTTTCCTGATCACAGGTATACTAGCTTGGCATCTCTTCCCCTACACGGTTCTTCTGCTTCTGCCTTCCGGTCTCTTGGGATCGAAGCTCACGCTGCAATGCACCAAAACATGTTGATACAGCCAGACCAGAGGCTACCTGTTCCTGACACAAGAGGTGTAGCAAGGTTTCAGCAGCAAGGCTACTATGGAGTG
The DNA here is from genome assembly GCF_958449725.1 of Rosa rugosa. NCBI lineage: Eukaryota > Viridiplantae > Streptophyta > Magnoliopsida > Rosales > Rosaceae > Rosa > Rosa rugosa. The sequence goes on from NC_084824.1 coordinate 3,382,005, forward strand.
CCGATGCCGATGCCGCCAATGCCAATGTTCATGGAAGATGATGATGTGGGTATGTTTTGGCCCGGGAGCTTTCGACAGGTGGGTGAGGGAATCCGAGGTCATTTCAATGTGGATCAATATGCCCAAAATTCACGAATGATCAATTCAGGAAGGACCATGCCACCAAAAAGTAGTACAAGTTCATCATCTTCTTCACCTGATCTTACTTTAAAGCTTTGAGATCAGTTTTGGTTATTTCTGTTTAGATCGATATAATATTTCCTACTTATTTATATTTATTAAACACAACTTAATTTGTACAGTGAGATGTGCATTAATTTGTAACGGCTGCAGAGATTTCTAAATTTTGGTTTATGCCTGTATTTGTTTCGAGCTTATATAAGCATGTGTGTTGCTGCTGCTTCTTGTTGCATTGCTTACACTCATGGCCATACATAAGAAGTTCTGGGGGAGAAAAGTACTGGTGAAGGCTTGTGATCAAGATGACCTCTAAGAGCAACGCTCTAACTTCTCTATAATTTATGTATTATAGGAAAGCAAAAATCAAAATCCTCATAACCTTTATACTCTAATTCTAACAGATTTTTTTATTTTACAGTCTCCATAATTTTTATCTATAATTTTAGCCATTGTTTAAATTTAGGAAATTTTATTTTATCTTTCATTACTATCACTAAAATAGGGATAGGTATAAGGAATATATTAGAGTAAAAAAGACTTATTTTTTTCCTAAAATAAAGGAAAATCAAAATATGGGAACAATAGCTTGAGTTGGTTTAACAAATAGGGACCGTGACCACTTACCCAATTTTAGCCCAAAAATTGTCCACTTACTCCACCAAGAGTTTTTTAACGAGAAAAGTTCAGTCACCGTCCCCAAACTATGCTGCCAAGGCCAATTTGATACCCGAACTCTCAAAAGTATCAATGTGATACCCAAACACGTATTTTGACATCAACGTGATACTTCCGTCAAAATTCTCTAACTGCTCCGTTTGTTTGCTGACGTGGCAAGCACGTGGGTCCCATGTGATATTTTTATCAAGGGCAGAATGGTCTTTCACTAGAACTAATTAAAAAAAAAAAAAAAAAAAACTGGATCGGTGCAACTACACACTCTCTCGACTCTCATTTTCCCCAAATCACCTGTGAGAGAGAGAGGCAATTCAATGTCGGACTTCATCCCCTGATGAGATGATCCTCCAAATTCGCTCAATCCCACTTCGAATCGGCCTATATGAACCAAACCCTAACCTGCTCACTCCTCCTTTCAATCTCCACCGAAACCGATCTGGGGTTTCTTGAATTCTCACTCCTCCTTTCAATCTCCACCGAAACCGATCTGGGGTTTCTTGAATTCGATCTGGGGAGGGTGATGTTCGGTAGATGTAACGCTCACCCATGGCTCGGAGATGGCGGTCCGGTGGCGGTCTGCAGATACCAGCGGGGCAGAACACTTGGCGGTCAAGCGGCGGTGGCCATGGTGGGGATGGGCCAGGCTTGGCTGGAGGCTTATGGTCTTCCTCTTTCCTTGCAGCTCGCATCCCTAGAACTGGATCGGCTTCCCTTCGGAGACCGTACTTCCGCCGTAAAGCTTGCCTCCCTTTTAACCTGACCCGACTGCGACGTCTTGCTATTGGGCTCCTGCAATGGGCTCCGTTTCTCCCAAAAAGAAGATCGGTGAAAGAACGTGGGCAAGAGGTGTTGTTCTGCACTGATGCTACGCTGGGGGATTTGAGGAGTTGGTGTTGTAGTTGTTGTTATTTTTTCCCTTTTTTTTTTTTTTTGCAATCTGAGATTGGTGCTCGCTGGATTGGAGTGCGTTGATGTCCGGATTGGGTGATTGAGGTATCAAGGTGTTATTGTAAACGAGAAGCTGCATTGGGTAATTGAGGACTACAATCCCGAGTTTGATGACGAGGAGGATCCTATTGTTGTCTTTGATTTGGAGATGGAGGAGTTTCGGAGACTGCGGCTTCCGTTTCCTAAGGTTGAAGGAGATGACAGTGTGAATTTCAGTGTTGCGGTTTATTGCAGTGAAGGGTGTCTGTGTCTATGGCTTTATGGAAGTCTTGCTGCCTCTGGTTATGTTGATTTTTGGGTCATGGAAAGGTATGGAGACAATGACTCGTGAGATGTTCTGCTGCAGAGTTGGAGTTGGTAAGGATTCGTGGACAAGAAGAGGAGGAGCGTGGTACCTATATGAATGAAGCCGAGCAAATGTTATGGGCATGAATGTATGATGATTTTATATGACCACAGTCTACTTTCGCTTGGGATGGGGAGAGAGATTGAAAGTCTGGAAAATAGAAAACTGGATCGATCGGCTTTACCGGCTCCGGCAGTAATAATGAAAGCAATATTGAAAAAAAAAATTAATTAACAAAAGAAAAGGGTAAATTGGTCATTTAACCTTTTTTTGGGATCCATGTGCTTGCCACGTCAGCAAACAAACGGAGCCGTTAGAGATTTTTGACGGAAGTATCACGTTGATGTCAAAATACATGTTTGGGTATCACATTTTTTGAGAGTTCGGGTATCAAATTGGCCTTGGCAGCATAGTTTGGGGATGGTGACTGAATTTTTCTTTTTTTTAACCCCATTTACCCAATCTAACAGTGTTTGACAGTATTGCCCTCATTTTAATTAACAAATTACACTCATATCTCTCTCTCCTCCCCCTCATCGATTTCTCTCTCTCTCTCTTTCTCTAACCTCGTCTCAGGCTCTCTTTCTCTCTCTCTCTCTCTAAGCCACCACGCCCACCACTCCACCGTCGATGTCAGCCTTCACCGCCGCCGCTCTGTCCCACCGTTGGACCACCAGAGGATGATACCATCCAACTCCACGATCCTAACCCCTCTGGGCTTCGCCGGTTTTGTTCGTCAGATGTCCGGGAAGCTCCGAAGCTTCACGCCTGAATCGGGTCTGGGCTTCGTTTGCAGGTCTCGGACGACGTCAAAATTGTGGTCTATTGGGGGGCAATAGACAGATTATTGCCCCCCCCCCCCCCCCCGCCCAATAATTTCTTAACAATGGTTAATTAATCACTGAAATTTTGATAAATCTTATGTTGTTTTGAGTTTATTAAAGTACAATAATCTGTCAATGATAGAAACTGGTGATTTTTGGGCCTTTGGGGTGGTATATTGGGAGGCAATAGACAAATTATTTGGGCAATAATGTCTTAACTGTGATTCATTTATTACAGGTCATTTCAACAAAGTTTTTATGACCCCCCAATAATTAGGTTTATTGGGGGGTCATAAAAACTTTATTGCCCCCCAATAATTTTTTTATAGATGGTCAGAAGTAACTCAGTTTGGTTTTAAATTAGTTTACAAAAGTACATGTATTCAAATTCAATACTTGGTGAATTTAAGTCCACAACGAATTGGCTTTTTTTTCACACTCTCCACTTCACTTGAACCGCTTCACCCTAGGCCTCCCGGGTGGCCTCTTAACAAGAATAAATGCACCTAACAACAAAAGGATCACCCATATTCCTCCAAAAAATAACAAAACAAATATATTATTGCCCCGCAATAAACAGATTATTGTCCCCCAATAATATATCAGAAATACCAAAACACATTAGAAGCAGTCTTTAAACACAAAGGAAAATATCACTGAACACAATTATAGAGACTTTACAACAATTAAGACACATTATTGCCCCCCAATAGGACGATTATTGCCCCCCAATAATCTCGACTCCGGTTGACGATTTTGCCCACAATTCCAGTCATTTTGCAACAATTCTGGTTGACCATTTGCCTTCACACTGATTTGACTCCGATTGCAACGACTCCGGTTGCAGCTCGGGACCGGAGATACAATCAAGTTGCGATTTCCGTGATGATCAGTCGCTGGCGAGAGAGACAGAAGCAAATCGAAGACGTACCCGATTCTACTGGCGGTCGTTGATTCCTTCAGAAGGTCCAACCCGGCCTCGCCGAGCTTCTCAGCGACGAGGACTGTTGGCTTGGCGTCGAGCCTGGCCGCGGAGAGCACGACGACGAGTTTCGGCTCGGCGATGGCGAGAGCCGGCGTCGTGGGTGATGATTACATGCATTTATATGCACGTAATTACATTCAAAACACATGAATTAAGTTAATCCTTAAGTCAATTATTATGTAATTAATCCATTTTTATTTATTTTGTAGTAAATAAGAAGAGTTGCGGAAACTAGAGAAAATTGTGCAAAATTGAAGAAAATTGGAGTATTCAGACAAAAAGACGAAATAGTCGATGCGGATCAAACATGATCAATACCACTAATGATCAATACCACTAAGGGAGCGGAATCCAGTTGCCTCCGATTGTATGTGCGACTTACATGGGGATGGCAAAAGGAACGGAATGAGAATAAAAAAAAACAGAGAAGAAGAAAAAGAAAAAAATAAATAAATGAAGAACTGCCACACTTGTCTTAATTAAACCATTTGGTTTAATTAACAATCCATTTTGGTTTAATTAAGGAAGCCCATCACGTGGGAGGCTTCCATTCCTTTTCCTCTCTCACGCGGCCAGCACACCATATCATTTTCTCTTCTCCTTGAACCCATGAGCTGCTGCCACGTGGCACTTAGCATCATCTCTTCTTCACAATCACGACCAGCCACTCATATATATTCATAGAACCCTACAGAAGAGAGACAGACAACACGGAACAGCCGCAGCTTGGGGAGGGCTGCTGCCCTTCCTCCCCACCTTCACTATTTTCCAGATTTTTGTTAGTTTTATTTTAGAGAATTGAAGAATTACTCACCTAAATCCTAAAGCTTCAAGGATTCATCAAAGGCCTCTACCTCTACAAGATTCAAAACTTGGGTAATTGTGGAAGTTGTAATTCAAGACTAGTCATGCTAGCTTTTTAACTATTTGTGATTAATCTTATTTTCTCCTACACTTCTATACTCTTTTCCCTTTGAATTTTGTATCTTTGATGTTCATAATTATGGGTTGTGAGTAATTTCCTTGTTGGGGTTTAGGGTTGTGTCCCTAACCCAAATTTTGTGTAAAAGATGCTTATTTTAATGTAATGATGCAATTTTCATATGATGGATGCTTATATCTATTTTTGTTGGGTTAAAATGCATGTCTAGGAGCCTAGTCAACTTTAGGGTGTGTATTTTGAGTATGTCTAGGACGGAGTTAGAGGCTTGACCCCCTCTAATTTCTAAGCTAGAAACCTTCAATTTCGTATTCGAGGGGTTATAAGCATGGTGATTTACACCCGTTGCGTGATTGCGCGGGCGGGTCGCTTAGTAGTCTAATTCCTCGAACTCTAGGCCTCTTGATGTGAATTAGTGACCCTTGAACCGGCTCTAATTCATGTCAAGTGAGTTCCTACGGCCCTTGAACCGGAGTAGGAATACCATGAAAGGGAATTTCGGTCCTTGAGCCTTGAACCGCCTTAGATACGACTACCGCCAAAGTAGGAGATTTGCATCTACATTATATTAGCTTCCGACATATAGAATTTGGGTGAAGGAACCTCCCTAGCATCCGACATTCCCATCTATTTGGTTTACACTTTTATTAATTTCTTTGCATTTTTATTAATTGCTTTACATTTCATTACTTTTTGTTAACCTAAAATCAACTCTCAAAATCTTGAATTTCTACCTCATTGTAAATAGTCACCACTAGGCTCTTAGTTTTTATTAGGCTTTGGTGAAAACCAAAGCCGAGCATTGCTAAGGCTTGGTGCCTTAGAATAACATTTTTATTTATTTTATTTTTCTTTTCTTTGTTTGCTAAGTGTATTTATTTCCGATTACCCAAGGATTGTGGGTTAGCCACTAATCCCCGTGGTACGATAAACTTTGGGCATAATACTTCCCTATCTTGACAATGATACATACGCTTGCGTAAATGTGTATCAAGTCAGGCGACCTGCTGGAGGGAGGGAGGGAGGGAGGGAGGGAGAGAGAGAGAGAGAGAGAGAGAGAGAGAGAGAGAGAGAGAGAGAGAGAGAGAGAGAGAGAGAGAGAGAGAGAGAGAGAGAGAGAGAGAGAGAGAGAGAGAGAGAGAGAGAGAGAGAGAGAGAGAGAGAGAGAGAAATCGGTGAGGAGGGAGGAGAGAGAAATCGGTGAGGGGGAGAGAGAGAGAGATTGATCAGGGCAAAACAGTCCAAAAATATGAAGAAAACAGGTCCAACTCTTAGTGTTTTGGGTAAGTAGGGTTTAAAAATAAAAATTGTTGTGTAAGTGGGCAATCTCTTAGAGTGTTTGGGTAAATGAGATTAATTAACCCAAAAAATGGGTAAATGATCATTTCCCCTAACAAATAAGCCAATTGACTATTTTATGAAAATATTTATTTACAGTATGTTCTATAATGTTTCAGAGTATTGAAACTTCAAAGCTAGTAATCGTTTATCTAACAATAGTATCCGATTCAAAAGTTGTTTCCAGAACTTCAATACAGATTTTTCGTTTGTTTACATGAACCAATTCGGCTCATTTCTCTTATTGAACGAAATGATGGAGTTGAGGTAAATGATTGAAACGAAGCCGACAACCGACTATCCAAGCAAGTACCCAACCATAACGGAATTACTTAAGTCTTTCTCGTGCTACAGTTCGTACGTACCTGCTTGTCGGATTACCTGGGAAACTCACCCTCACTCTTCGTGGAAATTACGGATTTACCATTTGTCAATGTCCGGGATTGCATGTGCCGGAATAGGTTTTGTTCTAAATGATTAAGAAAGGATAAGAATGGAATTGCAGGTTAAGGCTAGGAACAATGGTGGAGCCAAAAAAAGATCGCAACTGGGGCACTAAAAAGTTAAAAAAATAATAATAATAATTGAAACTTAAACTTAAAATTTATCAAAATTGAAATAAAAAATAAAATTATAATAAGGTTATCGAAAGATTATTATTATTTTTTTGCTAAAAAGATCAATATTTTTTTTAAATTACATATTTTATTAATCAAATTTATAGTTTTTAGATTTTAGACAACTTTTCATAATGGAAATATAATTTATCTTTGAACTTTATGAAAGAATACTATTAATGTTTTTTTTGCTGAGAATAAATAATATGTTAGAAAAAGAAAGAAATAAAAAAAAATATTAGCAACATTGCTGAAAAGAAATAAGAAGTATTAACGTTAAAAAGAAAAAAAAGAACATTCGAACCAGGGACCAGCCTAACATGCTTATATGTCTCCTACCACTATTACAAAATAGCACTTTATGTTATTATGAAACCAGATAATATATATATCTTTCAAAATCTCATTGGGGCACAAGACCCACCTTGCCCCACGGGGCCCACCGTGCCCCTATGTGGCTCCGCCCCTGGCTAGGAAGCAGCAGCCGAAACAGAGAACCGTGTTGACTTTCTTGTACACTAAATACACTACATACAAAATTGTTTTCCTTGTCTTGTCTTATCTTTTTAGGTTACAATGCACTCCCCCCTAATCACTCCCTTTCATCCATAAAAGTTTTGCAAAATTAATAGTTTTACATCCTTAAATGTTGTATTATGGGACCGAAGAAATAAGCGGTAAGAATTATTAATGATACAAGAGACTTCAAGTGATATACGATGATACTTTATAATTAAATATTTGTATCAGTATATGTAATACAATCATTGTGGTTTGTAGTGTAGTTATTTTATTCCAAATCTAATTTTGCTCAACTTCTATGGAAGAAAAGTTTATGAGATATGGACTAATATTGATCAACGCTAAGCTTTGAGTTTTGTTGGATAAGAACATTGTATATCTTATGGTCTAGTAACATTGCTTGATAGAAATTTAATTGCATCCGGCTGGTTTTGCAATGGTTGAAATATACGTTTTTAGATCACAAAAATAGCAGTAATACTTATAACTTTCGCCACAATGACATTTATCTTATTAAGAAAAGCGTTTACTAATTTTTAGATCGTACGGTAAGTTGATGATTCAATATTGCATAAATTATTGTAACTTTTGATTAAATTCAAGTGAACCAAAATGTGGTTTGACTTGTCAAATTCTTTTGGGCAAAGTCTCTTCATATTCATCGCACCGGAAGTTCAACACCACCATCGATTATTCATTATTAAGTTACCGTTAATCATAGTGCTATAGAAAAAGGTCATTAAATTTGTTAGTTGAACTTGAACAATCTAACATTTCAAACAAATGGTCAATTTTTCTTGAATTGCGGCAAATACTGTACATACAAAGCAATTGAGTCAATAGGTCTCTTTTTTTTTTTTTTTTTTTTTTTTTTTAAAAAAAAAACCCCACCCCATTCCCACCCTTGATGGGGCTCGAACTCCTGACCTCTTATATATGAGACCAAAGTCAATAGATCCCTATTCCAAGGAAATAAGCTTGAATTGGTACTTTGAATGATGTATATAGCACATATCATCAAGCAAAGGAGATTATTAGCAAGAATGGCTTAAACATAGGATGCAAAAATGAACCCCGTCAACTAATGACCAAGTCTAATTTCTGGTCTTTTGCACACGGCAAAAGATTAATGGTGTTGGTCGGCCGCATTGTTATAGGGGTTCAATAGCAAACTTCATATTTTAAAAGAGAGAAAAATGTCAACATTTCTTCAAGTTAAACAAAGTTCATTTCAAATTTTCAAACTAGTAATCAAGTATAAAAAATTAAAACAGGTTCAATACATTTTTGCGGACATTTTCAAACTTTGAGTTGACTGCTTGAGCGATTTTGAGTCTCGGGTTGGCTAGGTCGCTAGGATATTGTACTAATATCCAATGAACCTAATAGCTCAATTATTAGAGAATCAAAGTACACAATCATATAACTAATCTTAAAGTTTCGAGTTGAAATAAAATTAGCAAGATATGGATTGTGTGCTTCAATATTCTTTGAATTGGATCATTTCACATATTGTCATTTATTGATTGTCATGGATCAAATCATATTGTTGACTAATTTTTGAAGATGCTTCAAAAAAAAATTATCAATTTTCCCTAAAAAAAGCAAAATTCTTGACAAACATTTTTTGGCTATATATATGTAAGTTGCTTTTCCAATCTGAAATTCCTAGAGGACAGAAACCATATTCTTAACAAGTATATTATGTGGTGTTCCAATCGGCTTCGAGAACATTGCTAAAACAATAGTGGTTGTACAAAGGGATAATTTTTGTTTTAAGAACCTTAAAAAGAAGAAAGAGAAGAAAAATTCCATGATATTCAATCACCACAAAACGTGTGATTTTTGTTTAGCATGTGATGCATTTGACTTAGATTACACAAAAAGTTTTAATATGATCGTCCGTGACAGATGGACGGACTTGAATTCATTTGATTCACTTTAAAGATTGTAAATTTGACTTAAAATGAAGATTAATTTGAGATAATAACAATTAGTGACAGCATCTAAGAACCAAATTACAAGGAGATGTGCATGTAATTTGAGCATTTTCCCGCCTATAATGCAGTAATACCTTTTTCCCTTTTCTTTCTTTTCTACACATTCCTTTTGAGCTTAATTGAAATCAGTTAGCTCAAAAGCACCCATTAGCCTCCTAATGCCAATTATTTCTTTTGCCCAAACCCACAAAAAGTCATCCTCTTCCTCCAAAACCTGAACTAGTTTAAGTTGTATATGGTCAAGGCTAGGACTGAAAAAGCAGAGCAGTCAGTAATTCCATGGAACTTGGGGGGCCAGTTTGGTAACTTGGGGACAAAACCAAAGCCAGCAGTGCATCTCGCCGTTTTACTTTTTGGTGTGAACTGTGAAGGATTGAAAAATGGAGCCGTTTGGGTCCGTTGCATATTGGAACGGAGATTGAGAAAGAAGCATCAGTTATGGTGTGCTCAGCTCAAAGATTCACATTCACAACAAGTTGAGTTGAAAACAAAACACCCCAAGTTTTGTTCTTTATTTTCCAAACAGCCCCCTGTTGCGGTAGTACGTAGTAGACCGACCTTTTCCTCTGATCTCTCTCTCTCTCTCTCTCTCCTGTTTTTCTCACCCATCTTCACTCTCTCTCTCTCTCTCTCTCTTCTTCTTCTTCTCTGGCAAAAGTCTCTGCCTTTCTCTCTCTCTCTTTCTTTCTTTCTACAAGGCCATGTTTGGTGACAAGGACCGCAGCAGTGCTCTGCTGGCCGCCGGAGACGAGGCTTCTCAGAGCAAGGTGACGCGCCACGTCTCCAAGCAAAGCAAGGACTACAACAACCCGGAAAAGAAAGCGGGGGGTCTTAATTTTCTGAGGGATTCAGGCTCTGATGGGTTTCAATCAAAGCCTTCCTCTAATTTTGGGTCTCAGGAGCTGACCCTGAGCTACCTCTGCGATAATTCCAAGCTGGGTTTTCTGGAGAAAGAGTTTTCCGGCAAGAATCTGTTGACTTCTTTGGAGAAAGGTAAGGAAATCTTGGTTCCCGAGAATTCAAGCCAAGATCACAACAAGTGGGTTGAGAGGGATTTCCTCAATTTAAACGAGACCAGGCTCAATTCCTCAAAACGTGAGCTTGGTGAAGATGTTGAGAGAGACAATAGGGAGAAGAAGCCAAAGCTTGAGACTTTGAATCTCTCTCTGGCCTTGCCTCAGGTCTCGCTCTCTCTCACCGCCTCAAACGCTTTGCAAAACGGCGAGCCTTCTATGCTGAGGCCCATGGCGCCTTCCACCAATACGTTAACCACTTATTCCAACGATTACACAGCTGCTGCTTCTTTATCTTACTCTTATTCGCATCCCTATTCACACAATCCAAGTTGCTCGCTGACAGAGAATTTCGAGTATTCTGTTGGGAAGGATGATCATATTTGGAACTGTGGGGAGGGCACTAATGGTTCTGTTCATAGCAGGTTCAAGCCGATTGGGGATGGAGTTGGTTTGGCAAATCCTGGTGGGATTCTCTCGATGATGCAGAGTAACAATCGAAAGGATTCAGGTACTAATAGTCTTTATAGGACAACTAGCTCTGATAATAACCAGTCTTTTTTTCCATCCGAGTTGCCTGCTAAGCCTAGAATTGATACTCATTCTGGAGATTCGAGAGGGAGAGGTTCGGACAGTTTGAGAGGTTTGGAGGGTGGTGGTGGGAGGGTTAGGAAGCTTTCTAGGCCGGAGAGAATTCTTCGTGAAATTGTTTCCGAGTCTATACCTGTCATGGCTCCGGTGGTTCAGGAGCTTCCTGAGGAAACACTTTTATCGACTAATGAGTACTTGAGGAACCTGATTTCAATGCCTGAGAAGAAAGAGGAGTTGGTGAGCCTTCAGAAAAGGCTTGAGAGGAGGTCTGATCTTACAAAGGAGAATCTGTCAAAGTGTCAGAAGGATCAATTGGAGATTCTGGTTGCGGTGAAAATGGGGCTTGCGAGCTTTGTATCTGGGAAAAACCGCCTTTCGGCAACTGAGTTGGTGGAGACTTTCTTGTTTATGAGATGTAGGAACGTGAATTGCAAGAGTTTGTTGCCTGTTGATGATTGTGACTGCAAGATTTGCTCAGGAAATAAGGGGTTTTGTAGTTCATGTATGTGTCCTGTTTGTTTGAATTTTGACTGTGCTAGTAACACTTGTAGTTGGGTTGGATGTGATGTTTGTTCGCATTGGTGCCATGCTGCGTGTGGTATTCAGAAGAATCTCATTAAGCCAGGTCCGAGCTTGAAGGGGCCTTCTGGGACAACTGAGATGCAATTCCATTGCATTGGATGCAGTCATGCTTCGGAAATGTTTGGGTTTGTTAAGGATGTGTTTCTGTGCTGTGCAAAGGACTGGGGACTAGAGACCCTTGTGAAGGAGCTTGACTGTGTTAAGCAGATTTTTAGGAGAAGTGAAGATTTTAAAGGCCGGGAACTGCATATCAAGGCTGAGGAGATTATCTCCAAGCTAGGAAGCCAAGTGATGTCTCCTTCAGATGCCTGCAATTTTATTATCCAGTTTTTCAACTGTAAGTCCCTCATTTTTCAAATTTGCATTCATGTTTCAACTCATATTTATCTTTTACTTGTTATGATTTGTAAGACGGGTGTACAAGTAGTTTTCATTTTGAAGAGCATGTCAGTGCATTGAATATGACAAATGCTAAGGTATATTCAAAAGCATGCCAGTGAAAATGATAATATTAACATGGATGATGAGGCTAATAAAGCATATAATCAAAAGCCATTGTACATAGAGAAATGCTGTGGGTGACATCTTCTGCCCCTCTCGTAAAAAGTTTACACTTTTTTTCTTCATGTGTGAACGTGAAACCATAGAGATGATGATAGTATAGACTTGTTAGTGATATTGAGTGGTTGTTTTCTATTTTGTATAGTTCTTATGTTTGTCTCAAGAGCTTAAGACAGCCAAGTCTTATCGTTTCACATCTTCTGATGAGAAAGCAGATAAGTGATTTTTCATTGTCTTGCTTACAGAATCTGAAGTTTATACCGTCCTCTCTAAGTTTACGATCTTTCTTTGTTTTTTTTTTTTTTTCTCCCCTTTCATGGTAGATAAGCATTTAGTGCACAAATAAGGCATGTTGAAGAGTTCTTTATGAACTGAGTAGCTTTAGTGGGTTGTAAATATCCGAGGTCTATTACATATAGTGCACAAATTCCCCCTATGGCGGGGATGGCATTTGAAAATTGTGATCCTTTATATTGGGATGGGCAGATAAAGAAAGTCTTGATAATTGAAGTTCATCCATTTAAGTTGTGTGTGCCTGTATGTAGATGCTGTTTGCATTTTTTTTCTTAGGCTTATTTTTCTCTCTCCACTTATGGTTTCAGTCTTGCCAGGTCGAATCCTCTCTATACAGCCTGATTTTCGGCCTGATTTTCTTTACTGCTAATGATGGAAATGTGGATTACATCAAATGTTTGTGTACATACTTGTTGTAAATGCATCTGTGTGATTTAAGTGTGATTCAGTTCATTAGTGCCTAACTCTGGATTTTGTTTTCCTTGTAAATAGATACAGATGGAGTGTCAGAATATCCAGCTTCTAGTATAACCACATCCTCAACAAAGGAGTTGGCAACTCCTCAAACCAGCCTTAGGAAAGAAGCAACCCTTTTTTCACAACCTGCTTCTCTACCTCCAAAATATGCTGCTTACAACACAAGTTCCAGTGTACAATCTGATTTATTGTCAAATGATCTCCGTCAGATTGACCGAAAATCTTCCCTCATAAGCACTGAGGATGAGTTCCGTTTTGGAACAGTACCGAAAATAGAAGGGTTTGACAGTTTGGAAAGCATGGTGAGGATAAAGCAAGCTGAAGCTAGAATGTACCAGAGCAAGGCAGACGAAGCACGGAGAGAGGCAGAAGGTTACCGGCAGATGATTCGGGAAAATTCAGAGAAGGTGGAGGAAGAGTATGCTGGAAAGTTTTCCGAATTGTGTCTGCAAGAGACGGAGGAAAAGCGAAGGAAGAAACTGGAGGAGCTCAAAGTTTTGGAAGGTTCACATTGTGATTATTACAACATGAAGACTAGGATGCAAGCCGAAATTGCTGGCTTGTTGGCAAAAATGGAAGCGACAAAGCAGCAACAACGGGTGTAGCTTCTCTTTTGTCTTCCTTTTAACATCAATTGCTCTAATTAATTGTGTAGTTCATTGATTTTATTGCGATTTTGGATTCTGCTTGTTATCTCAAATGAAAGTGAATGGTTGTTAGCTCTTTTTGTAGAATTTTGCAGAAGATCGATTGTTCTTATATTAAAATGTACCTTTTTCGGTATCGACTATCGAGATTTATAAGGTGATGTACTATAAGTATAAGGTGATGAATTGATTCGTTTACATCAAGCATGATGATGAACGGTTCAAAGAGAGCAAGCTGGTCTTACTTTTCGGCCTTAGAGCTCGGTGGCATAGCTGGCATCATTCTTTCTGCATATGCAATCATATATGCTTTTGTGCTTTCTGCACGACACATCCAGTATCCTCCTTTTCTACTATTATATTCCTTTTCTACATATACACAATTTCTTCATTTCTTGCACCAGAAGATTTTCATTCTTATTATCTTTAAGTTTGTTAACAGGTAATGCGTCTGCATAACACATCCAGTATCCTCCTTTTCTACTATTATATTATATACACAATTTCTTGCACTAGAAGATTTGCATTCTTATTATCTTTAAGTTTGTTAACAGGTAATGCGCCACCAACTCTAGTGTCCAAATGGCAGATAGTGTCCAAGAAAAAAAACATTATGCTAAAGCAAATCATACTGAGAGTTTTTTTTTTTTTTTTGGTGTCAATCATACTGACAGTTGAGTTAAGAAAGTAGAAGGATAATGCCATTCAAAATCAAACAGCCACAGAATCACAAAAGTAAACAATAGTCTCCTACATGCTACTGCAGTCATTATATTACATCTCTATATCATCCAATTCGGGTAGAGGGAAACGAAGGATTGCAGCAATGCCTGTAATTTGTGCTAGTTGTTCTCCTGAAACGTGTAAGGAAGAAAATATATGAACAATGCCCCCTGAATCCTTGACTGAGTTCACCAAATCAACATATTTTTGCCTCTCTAATACATCAGCATTCCTGAAGAGTTCATCTGTTATCAGTAGGGTTTGCACGGCTATCTTTTCATGTGCAACCTCAACATGCTTTGGTCCATAGCAGGCGCGTTCTGGTACATTCGACATCATACTGAAGAAATCTTGGAGAGCTCGGACCTCTTGTGCTGCTTTAGTATCTTTTATCAAACTCATAATTTTCTCATCGTCAAGAACCTCCCTCAAACTATGCTTGTAACCCGAGCTAGAATGCACAAGAATTATCTTGGACTTGTTCTCGATAATAGGTCTCAGCTGCTTTCTTTCTGCTTCCAACAGCAAGTGTTTATGAAACTGATCCTTGGTGAAACCTGGACTAGCAATCACAGCACATCCGACAACGCTGAAATCGACATGCTGCAAGAAAGCCTTCAAGACCCTCTCGAAAAACCTACTCAAAGCCGACTCATAACCCTTAACCGAAGGTCCATGCTTGCGAGGAATTGAAGTCTCAATTCGTGCACAAGTAACTGTCACGCTTTTACCAACTTTCAGAATATATGCTAGTCCTTCTTGCATTAACACCACAACTAGATCAGCACTACCCCCGGGGTCGGAGGCTTGTTTGAGCTCCTCCAAGGCCAATGAGTCCCAAACATCCTTTGTCAACACAAAAGGTCGTTCAAGTTCAAGCTCCAAAGTATGATATGCTCCTAACCTTACATGTTCATTGGGACTGATATTCTTTCCTCGAATCCGAAGAACAGATCCGACCTTGTCATAATCAGCAACCTCCTCAACTTTGATTTCCAGCTTGAGCTTAACACGCTCTGCAGTAGAGTCTCTTCCAGTTGATTCTCTTATCACTTTCCTCACAGTAGTAGCCCTAACCGTGTCTCCTGGAGAAATCAAATTGTAAACGTACCATAGATCATCTGAATCAACCGGTTTCATCTCAACGCTGCCGGCTTGGCCTGCAACAATCCTGTGCTTTGAAACCTTCATGTTTCTCTCTATGAAACTACTTCTTCAGTTCAAATCAAGAAAGCGAATTGATCATTTTTGGGTAAAAGAGGAAAGGCTTCTTTATAAAGCTTAATCTTTCCGAGAGCAGTGGGGAAAACTTTTCCGTGATTGTGTTGGAATCGATATTCCTACTTACGGTCGGAATTAGAATACAATTGGATTTTGTATATTTTCCTTATAGTTTGTCGGTTTCCTTAACTTTTTTTTTTTTTTTTTTTTTTTTGACAACGGTTTCCTTAACTTGATGTGTTGATGAAGTGGAAGAATGTAAGCCTTAGCCCAAAAGTGTCCATGATCCTATATCCAAATAGGCTATTATGATACAAGGCCAAAGTCCGGGCTCCTATTCTTGGGCTTAGCCTGCGACTGGGTTGGCATGTGAATGAAGAACAAGTGATTTACTTTCCCTCAAAAATGTTGGACAAGCATATTTTTTATTTTATTTAAAAATTTGACTAGTATATCAAAATGAATAATGGAGTAACCACCTGGTGTGGTAAGGTTGGTCGAGCGGCTTAGCATAGAAACTCTATGTCTAGCGTGCAAGTCCAAACTCCCACAAATTTGTGGCTGGCAGGTCTGATGGATCTTCGGGTTCGTGCGCCTGCAGCGGGGGATTATTCTGGCTTTGGTAGGTGTGTTACTAACTTGCTAAAATAACCAAGATGGCTTTCTACCTCACCCCCAATCATAAAAAAAAAAATGGAGTAAGAAGTGAATATTACAATGTAAAATATATATATACTGGTATATTGTCGGATGATTTTTGCAATTGTCACAATAACCTCTATAATTCCATCATAAGCAATAAGAACTAAGTTTTCATAGCTATGCTAAGTAAGGTAAAGCTCGATCAACGCGTTTATTGATTATGTGTACGTATGAGCATGAAACAAATTCAAATTGAAATTTAATCAATCGTTTATAGTTCTAATCAATCTGTGTGTCAAAACAACATTGATAAGAAAGAATAAATTAAAAAAGAAAAGGGACTGTATCTAGCTTATTTAGATTTGCAAACCATATATGGGATGTACGTGACACGCTCCAGCCGGAGAACTGGCCGGTACTAATATAGTCGAGGGAGGAGGACAGTGAGGGAGACTGCAGCTGCAAACAAGAAGATCAGAAGGCCAGTGAAGTTGACTATAAGTCCTTCTTGGTTGATCCCTAAGACGAAGTAATTCAGCCCTATCTCAGCAGTGCATACTGCTAGAAGAAAAATGACCATCCCAAAGAAAGTGTGCCATGGCTTAAATGATGCCCTCGTTGACATTTCTGAACCAGGAAAGATGTAAGCAACGAAACCAAACAGCCACTGAAATAAAACAAAGACAATCAGTTTTTTTTTTTTTTTTTTTTTACACTGTGTCCACACTATTCCAGATTACGCCATACTTGAAATTTTTCACCATTAAATTTAAATTTTCATAACGGTTAACTAGGACTAAATGAGAATGTTTTATTTTACCTGAAGACCAAACAAAGAGATGGTGATTATGCCCAACCAGGAGTGTAATGAAATAAAATCTGTCTCTCCCACTTCATTTTTGTATTTGATGATTACAAAAAGCCCCAAAGATACAGATACCAGAGCTAATAGATGCAAAATCATGTGCACCACTTTTTGTGTATCCCTTTTTCCTGGGATTGTCTTGTATGCCATGATAGCTGCAGTAGTAATTAGTACCTAATCAGTCCTTGATCTCTAGCTACCATATATATGCTCATCTAATTACAAGGTTCACATACGAAAAAAAGGAAAATTACCTTCTCCTCCGATCAAAATAAACCCGATTACCATAAAAAACGGATGAAGCTGTGGAAATGATGGAGAAATAGTGAGATAGTAGTCACAGTACTGCATGAATGTCTGTATATGTATGGAAGATTTTCTGACAAAATCAAAACAACCTGGTAATTACTTACATTGAAAATTTTTGCTTTCGTGGAAGAGTTGAAAGCAAAGCCTTCGCGCAAGTGTACGAGCCAAACAAGGAGAAGGGTTGTGATAGCTATAAGTAACAACTGAGCAATTATGGTAACTGGGGTTGCTGAAACTTGGTAGCTACGACTCTTGGGCGCCATTGTAATCTGTAACTAAGGTGCTTCTCTAACAGAATTGTAATAAAGAAGGTACACTGCTAGAGCTAGAGAGCTATTTATAAAGCTTATAAAATGCAGAAAGCGAAACAGTGTTGACAAGAAAATTAAGGATGCAAATAGTGATACTATCAATGTGCACAACTAAGGCAAAGCCGACAGTGGACAATGTTAGTTAACTTGTTCGAATGAGAATAAGCATATTAGCACCAACTCACCTAGTCCAAATATATGGGATTAAATTTGGTAAACTTGTCTGACCGGCAAATCCGAAGGTGGCAAGTCCAAGAGTTGATGACGCCACTTAATTTGGCATTTTTCTTCCTTGCTATATATTATATGTTTGTGTGTTAATTTGCACTTGTGGAATCACTTATACAAGTCACGTACGGCTAAACCAATAAATTACAACTCACCAATATATTGCCCAATGTTAACAACCTTATATCGAATTTTCACATTGAATCAAAAAGACGTCCATAAATTTGGTCTATATGCGGAGAGTTTGAACGATGAGAGACGAGCGATCTTCCTTGGTAAGCTAGAGTAAGCAGGTTGCGTTTTAGACGATTTGAATTGGGTGCCGCTGAAAAATGTGAAATTTTCAATAAAATCAACATGTAATTAACACGCCAACCACTAACCAGGCCCGGCCTTGTGGGCAGCCTTGGCGACAGCTCAGGGTTTAACTGCGGAATGTAAAAAAGAAAACAAATTAATTAATTTTTTATTCCAAAATTCTAGACCCACTAGCTTCGTGTTTTCTTCTTCTTCTCCTTCTTTGACTCTTCAAGGCTTCAAGCCATCGAAAAGTGCAAAAAGTCAAGCATCATTATAGCAGAGTCTCTCACTCCCTCCAAAACATTGAAATCAAACAAATTTCTCTTTAAATTTGGGGTTTCAATGGTTATTCAATCCCTCAATTCATTTTCATCATATGTCCCTCCAATCTTTCTCCTATATGTTTTTCATCTCCCAATCTCTCTCCTCTCTGTTTTTTCAGTTCTTCTATGGTGATTAGACAAATTTGTTGACATTCCATGATGCAGGTTGAGGTATAGGTTGAGGTATATATCAAAATAGGTATTGAGTGTTATTTTATTTTGAAAAATTATGAATATTAGAATTTTTGTTTATTTTTTTTGTGGTTCTGATAAACTTGTTAATTCGTAACTTTATAGAGCTAAATTTATCTCAAAATCGTCATAAAAAAAACTCCGAACCCGCCCTGGGCACTAAAAAAACATTTCGCCATGGGCATGAAGAACCTCAGGAGTCAGGACTGACCCTGCCACTGACATGTAAACTCTTTGTATTTCACAAATGCTCCTTTACATCATTCAACTTCCTTTTACCAATTGGATGATGGCCAAAATAGATCCCGTTATACATTGAAAAAGCTAAAATACGTACGCAAATGAATACAACATAGGGTCAGATATCATCGCATACGTACTTATCAGTAGTGGATACAAACAAGGCTGAAAATTTTATTATGATTAACTTATTCAAAGCTCACAAACCTAATGAGCTATGAAATGCATTTTATTGTGAATTAATTTTGAGGTCATTGTCATGTTCTTCTTATGAATTTTGAGGCCATTATCATGTATTTCTTGAGTAATTAGTAGAATATATCTCATGACATATTTTATCATCTTCAGGCACCAAATCTTCTCTCTTTTCTGTTTTTCTTTGTTATGGATGAAGGTATTCTGACCTTGGTCCATATATATACATGATAGTTGTAAGGATAAATTTTTAAAAGTTGATTGAGGTTTCTCTTTGACCAAAAAAGAAGAAGTTATTGCTCCATTAATCCATTATAATGCAATTTTGTAAACACAACCAATCAGGTTGTACCTAGGTTTGTAGACTGTATGAGTGTATGAAGAAGGCCCAAGTCAACAAGTCAACAAGTCAACATAGATATGAGAAAAGTCAGCAAAATCAATTTCTACGCGTGACACGTGTCTTGATAAGACTAGTCAGCAAGAAACTGTCACTACAGCGATTAGTTAGGCTTAACAGAATGTGATTAGGGTTTAAGCAAGTTAGTTATCTTTGATTCTATACAAGTCTGTGTAATAATTTCATTGTAATCAAGTCTCTACAATTAGTAATAATTTCATATCCGTTGTGAAAATCCGATGAAACAAGTTAAACAAATGTAACACTAAGGTCACGTTTGGTTCGCGGAAAGTAAGCATCAGGAAAGGAACAAGTCCTGCGTTTGGGATGCAAAAAGAGATAAAATCATTTTATGAAGGAATGGAAAATAAGGGGGAAATTGGAACCAAACCCCAAAGGAATCACTTTCCTCCATTCTTTCCTTGCATTTATTACTGACAACATATTTTTTTATTACATTATTTACCAACTTTTTAACAACTTTCCTGATAAATTTCCTTACGTTACCAAACATCGGAATAGAAAGTTGTTGGGAAATTGCATTTCCCTTCCCATGAGAAAGACAAATGAATTACTTTCCTTTCCGTGAACCAAACGAGGCCTAACTGTGCGTGTATTAGGGAGCATGATGACAACTTGTTGTAATGAAAAGTTTAATTTACTAGAGTTATATTAGCAATGTTACAGTAACTGAGTAAATCAGGTAGTATTCGATAATTGTTTTCTAGTTCAAAACATTATATCTTCGTCTTTGAAAATTCAAGGTGAAACAATGGCTTTATGTCGCTTTTCGTCTCAAATTAATACAATTAACTGATTTTGAGTTTTGATACGGCATATTTAAGCTTAATACTTATTAAGCAATAAACATACAAGGCACAAGACCTTAGACCTCAGCAATATTATATGTTTAATTACAGACCCTTAATTATATTATGTACGAACTCATGCATGGAAGGTTGACTACGCTGAGGATAACACTGACTGCAAACAGAAAAATCAAAAGACTTGTGAAGTTTACTAAAACTGCCTCTTGCTGGTGCTATAAGTAGTCTAAGCCTAAGAATTCTCAAACTTTGGTTAAACCCTGTCTCAGATGTGCATATTATCAAGATGAAGATGACCATACCAATGAATGTGTGTCATGGTACAAGTGCTAGCTGCGCTTTCTTTGGCTTCTCTGCACCCAGGAAGCAATATGTCGAGAAACCAAACAGAAACTGAACACTGAATCAAGATTTTAGCTTTAAATAATTTATCATTTGCCTACAACTTAATTACATTGTGTGTGTGTACAGTTTTTATCCAGAGTGGAGCTCCGCTTTGAAATTAAAGTGCGGATTTAGAGTTTAGGGTCATTTTTCAGTCGCATATCCACATCTCGACCGTTCAGTTTTTAGCTACTAATATATAGATCATCTCTACAAATTTTCAGCCAAATTGATAATCTTTAAGGTATCTAACACGCTTAAACCAATGGACGAACTGAATCTGTCCAATCTGAACCGTACTAGCTTTAAGGCAGTTATCAATGTCTTAACGATCATCAACTTGGCTGAAAATTTGCAGAGATGATCCATACATTAGTACCTAAAAACTGAACGGTCGAGATGTGGGTATGCGACAGAAAAGTAACCCTAAACTCTAAATCCTCACTTTAATTTCAAAGCGGAACTTCATTCTGGATAAAATCTGTGTGTGTGTGTGTGTATATATATATATTGTTGTTATATACCAGCAAACCAAATGTACAGATCGTTATGATGCCCAACCAGGAATGTAAAGTGTACAAGTGCCATTCTTTCCTTCCTACCATCCTGATGCTTGAAAAGTATATAAATCCCCAAAATTCCAAGCATGAGAACTGTGAAATTAATGAATTGTCGCATGGAAAGCTTTCTGGGATGTTCTTCTGGAATTATTGTTTGGTATGCCATGATAGCTGCTTAATTCAAATATGTGTGTGTATAAATGGGAGTTGGACAATAATTAATTCAACTAATTCTTAATGAAGTATCGTTGTGCAAATGAATACTTAATCACCTTCTCTTCCATGTAGAACAGGTCCAAGTACCATTAAAAGTACATGCATCTATAAACAAGATCGATGAGCCAAAATTGAGAGACTAGTAACTTGATTTTAATGATGATCGAATACCACAAAATGAAACAAGGAAAGGAAATATTTACGTTAAAGCATTTTGCGCTTGTTGTTGGATTCGAAAGAGAGGCCTTTTCCAAACTGTAAGAGCCCAACAAGCACAAGGACTGTCACTGCAATCCTCCAATCCCCAACAGTTGAGCCCAATATTGTAACTGACAGTTGGTAGCTACGAGCTGTAACCAGTGCCATTCTGATCTAATAATAAAGAGAGATCGATCGAGCGATCAAGTTAATTCAATGCATTAGTTATGCTTGACTTATGTCCAGTTTCTATATATGTTGCAATAGATCATAATGTCTCTAACAAAATTATTAGCTAGGAAGCCTTCAAATGGATATATATATATATATATATATATGATCTATTGTTGAGGAAGATATATGGTCAGCTCTATGAGTCTCAGTTCCATATGTTATAGCATTTTTGAGATTGTTTGTATATATTGCAGAGGTCATTTCTTTGCACTATATATAATGAACCGTGATACATGTTTTAGTGTTTTACAATGATAAAGCCAAGCCCCTAGACTAGGGCTGGGCACGGGCCGGCACGGGCCGAAATCTTGGTAATCCCGATCCCGGGCCCGGAATTATTAGTCGGGACGGGCCGGGACGGCTAAGGCTATTTTGAGAAGTAATCCCGACAGGCCCGAACCCGATCGGTATCGGGCCCAATCCGGGACAGGCCCGAAAAAAAAAAAAAAAAAAAAAAAAAAAAAAAAAAAAAAAAAAAAAAAGACAAGTTACCTGAGTTTGCAATCTGGTAAAATTTCCCAGTTTGCATTTCTATTTTCCATTATTTCAACACTACATTCAAATGATCATTTCAAAGAGAACAAGTAACATTGCAATTCCCTACAACACTTCATCATTCCATAATCCAACAAGCTGATCTTAATCATCTTATTGACTTATTCAATAAAAGCTAAAAGCCTTTTCTAAAAGTGATGAAAAAAAAGACCAATGTACAAAACCTGCGAGGCTGCAGCTAAAAGCTAAAGTGCTAAACAAGAAGAAGAAATGACCAAATCACCAAATGTCCAAATCTACATATTGCAATATTGCATACTAAATGGGCAAATTACCAAACCTGCATAAGTGCATACCAAACATTCAAACAAGACCAAATTTGCATAATCCAATATCCATTACAGTCCACAACTCCACACAACTAAACACTTCAATTCCAATTGTAAAAAATTAAGTTCTTAAACACTTAAGCCATTACTGATAATGTACACACAACCAAATGAAATCTTCAAACTTCAAAGTTCAAACATCTATCACATTACCAGCTGCCCCAAGCTTTCCCTTGCCTTTTGCTCTTGGAATTGGAGCTGGACGCACATTGATTTTGCTAGATGCAGTGCTTTCATGGTCTGCAAAAAAAAAAAAAAAAAGAGTGATGTAAAATGTAAATGCCTCTGCACTGAAAATACTGAAAACAGTCAAAAGACATGTAAAAACTAAAAAGTGGATACCTTTCTCAACTTCTTCATAAAACTCAAGGTTTTCAATTGAGCAATCATCAACAACCTCTGCAATATCATCACCTAGCAACCAGTTCTGCATGCAAATCAGTCCCTCCACTGTTTTAGGAGTTAATGAGCTCCTAAAACAGCCAATCACTCTGCCTCCTGTTGAAAAACAAGACTCTGAGGCCACTGTGGAGGTCTGAATCCCAAGAATATCCCTTGCTATTGCTGCCAAGACTGGAAACTTGCAGCCATTTATCTTCCACCAACACAAGATATCAAAGCAATCTTCATCATCAGTTGGGTCCAATGGAGAATCCAGGTATTGATCCACTTCATGTGCGACAACTGCCTCACTGCTTTCTTCAACAACCTTCTTCCAATTATTGAGCAGCTGGCCTCTAACTCCTCATCTGTTGCTTCTACTTGTAAGTGTGCTAGATGAAGAGCCGGGAGATGGCTGCCGTTGCAGGTGTCTACCTCCATCTACAACCACGACATACTAAGACAAAAAAGACAGAAATTAATATATATTTGAAACCAACTAAGCAACTGAAATTCAAACAATGGAACTAGTGTAATACCTGATCATATAGAGCAAATAGAAGGGTTTTAATTTCCAAGGCTCTTCTCTGCACCTCATCATCATTTAAACCTTCAGTTTGAAAGATGTGAGTCACATTCTTCAACTTGAACCTTGCATCTAATACAAGGCCAATGATGATCATGTGATTGATTTCATGAAATGAACCATAGTACTTGAACCATCTAGATCTCATGTTGGCTGCCATATCCATCAAAACTTTCTCAGTTTATGATCCAGTAGCTATCTCAGGTTCCAAAAACATGTTGTCTATGTTTTTTTCCATGGTAATCACATCATGGAAAGTTGTGTGCACAGTAGGGTGCAATGATGCACTAACCCTTAATGTGACATCATAGAACACTCTTAGAAACTCCACAAAGACCTCAGCCTTTCCCAATCTCCCACTTCTGGAGGTCCAACCCTATTTCTATTATTCCTGCTTGGTACAAGATTTCCATCTTCATCATACTCTTCATCTGGTTCCTTGAAGTAGTTTGCAAAATTGCTATCTTCATCTTCAGCCATCACTGTAAATGCTTTCTTAAACTTCAAAGCTGCTTCCAACATTAGATAGGTGCTGTTCCACCTAGTTGGGACATCAAAACACACAAGTCCCTTACAGGGAAGCTTCTCTCTCTCCACAGTCTTCTTAAAAATATCCAATCTGTTTGCAGAAGATCTCACAAACTTCACTGCATTCCTAATTGCTAACACAGACTTTTGCAACCTTTTTAAGCCATGCCCCACTATTAAGATAGTGATGTGAGAAGTATTAAGTTAGTGATGTGAGAAGTGCATCTCACATGCATGTATTTGCCACTCAAAATCTGTTGATAAGATGCAGACTTGTTCATTCTAGACACAAGCCACTCTAGAGCAGACTTGTTTGCAGAGGCATTATCAACTGTAATGCACATGACTTTCTCAATTCCCCACTGCACTAAACATGACTCAATAAGTTTCCCTATTGTTGACCCTTGATGATTGTGAATCACACAGAAATTAATAACCCTCTTGTGCATCTTCCAATCTACGTCAATGAAATGGGCAGTAAGCACCATGTAATTGACATTTTGAACACTAGTCCAAGTATCGGTGGTTAGACTCAACCTATACTTCCTCAAAGTCTTCTTCAAATCCTTCTTTGAAGTATCATACATACTTAGAAATGTCCTACACAATTTCCTTCTAGAGGGAACATCAAAAAGAGGACACACTTTAACACAAAATCTGTTAAAGCCTTTCTTCTCCACAAAACTAAAAGGAAGCTCATCAATAACAATCATCTCTACACAAGCTTCTAAATAATCATCTTGATTATAAGTTACTGTGGTCAGTCTATTGCCCTTAAATTTATCACCAACAAGATTTTTCTGCGACTTTTCCATATTAGGAGGATAATATCTACAAGTCAAGTTAATGTGCCTAATCATTCCAGAAGTGCCATTCTTAGAACTTTCAACAGCAAAATCACCAACCTTTCCCCTAGGACAGTAGATGCAATGAGCTCTCTTATGAACTATCTGAATGTCTTTTCCATCAGCATCTTTAGCATGTTCAATCTTATCATACTCTTTAAAATGCTCCCAAACAAAGCTACGTTTTATACCTGATTTTTCAGAGGGAGCCTCACCTACAGATGCAGCAGCTTCACTTCCAGAATGTTGACTTGCAGCTTGTTCAAGAGTTGGATCTGCACCTTCAGGTTCTCTTGCAGCTTCGAGCAGTGCAGGAAAAGACGGTGATGTGGCTGTCGAAGAATCCTCAAGACCAGAAGCATCTGATCGAGGTCGAGCTATTTTCTTCCCTCTAGCCATCAGCTTCCTCAAGCCGCAAGAATCAAGATGTTGATGACTCGGAACAAAACATCTGCACAAACAAAGATAATTACATCCAGGGGAAAAAAAATTTCACAACCTTGATTCAAGAAACGAAAATCCAATATATCTACAACCTTAATTCACAATCAAAATCAAACCCAATTTCTGAATCGAATTCAATTACTCAAAGAACATATCTTTCACAATCCAAGGCCAGAAGCAACAATTTCCCCCAAAACAAACGCCATTTTCAACTTTCGTTTGGGACCCAAGAAAACCCAAAACCCTCACTTATCAGTTATCACAGCCCAAAACCCAGTTTCCAATTTCGATTCTTTACAAAAACCCAGCTCGATTTCACAAAAAAGCAGACGAATAATAATCAAAGAAGCTGAAAGAGTGGTACCTGATCAGAGAGCAGAGCAGTCTTGCTTCAGATCCGATCGGAACAACAAAGCAAGAGGACGAATTGATGAATGATGAATTGGGGATCTAGGGTTCTAAGCTTGGAACGGTGTGTGATGAATGATGAATGATGAATTGGGGATCGCGTGAATGAATGAAGGGATCAGAATTGGGGATTATTTTACCGTTTGGATCGGCCTATCCAGTGTGCTCGAGTTCATGTTAAGACTATAGACTCGAAAATCAACCAATCAAATGTCATATAAATAGAAAAGTAAAAAAATAGAATAAATGAAAATAAAACGGGACGGGCCGGGCCTATGCGGGATTCAAACTTTCCAAACCGAAGCCCGTCCCGTTAAAACGGGACGGTTCGGGACGGGCCCAAATAATTGATTTTCAGGATTTCAAACCGTCCCGTCCCGCCGGTTTTCGATACGGGACCGGTTCGGGTTCGGATTTTCGGTTTCAGGTGCCCAGCCCTACCCTAGACCCCATCCAAAAGGCAAATTGATAATATAAAACGTACTAGTGAATTATGAAAGAAGAAACAGATCAATATTATAAGTGGAAAGGGAAAGGAATAAAGTGGAATGGAGAAGGTTCTTCTTCTTTTTAATTTGCATGGAAAATGCTTAGTTAATGTCTTTTGGTTCATTTGCTAAGTTAATATATGTAAATTAACAAGTCCAACGTCGTAATACAAGCTAATATATTCTTCTTCTTTTTTTATCAAATAAACAATTCATATACAACATCGTACTAATCTATTGTTAGTAGAACTCACGATCTCTCATTTATAAATGAGAGACTTCTACCATTAGACTAAATGTTATTGGGCACAAGCTAATATATTCTGAAACAAGGTGCAAGAAATGAACTTTGTCCATTTTAAATTTAGATGCTACAGTAAATTTTAAATTTAGATGCTACCATTCTTTTTTCTTTTCACGTTTAGAGTTAATACAACAATTCAAATCCACAAATGAAAACTTTATCTTCCAAGCAAGAAACATGCATGTAGCTGCAACTACTACTTCATGTCTCGAGAAGCCAGATTTAGACCCAGCTAAATACGATTTATTAATGCTGGTTCGGGTAATTGATACAAACTACTCAGTACGTACTCACAAAATAATAAATCCACAAATATCAAAACCACATTATATATATGATCACCCTCATCTCTCAAATAATTATTCACACCAAATTGAGGAAATTAAAGTAACATGCAGTTCGCACCAAACCAGTGCTCAAATAATTAATTCCTGAAGCTAGCCGTTGATCGATGAAGATATAAATCACACGTAACGCGCCAGAGCAACTGAAAGATCAACGAAGATGCCAAAGAGGAGGATTGAGAGTCCAGTGAAGTTGATGAGATGTAATTCTCTTTCACTTATCTTATCCCGGAGGAATGTGGATTTCTCCATCAAGCCGGACATGGCGGCACATATTGACATGTATAGGAGCACCCTGCCGAAACTCATATGCCAAGGAGCAATTTGGAGCCTCGACTGTTCTGACGCTCTTGGAAACAAGAATGTAGCAAATCCAAACAACCACTGCAAATACGTAATTAAATGACAGTACTTAGCTAGCTAATTAGTTAGTTAAGTGGCCTATAGATATAATTAATTAAGCTGGCTGTTTAATGATATACCTGCAAGCCGAACAAGATAATTGTGGTCAAGCCAATCCATGAATGGAGGCTATACATGTCCTCTAGATTTCCCGCCATATCGTGGAACCTGAAAACAGCACATATTCCGAATATTCCGGAACAAAGAGCTACCAGGTGAAAGAAGCCGTGAACGTACTTCTGCACGTTGTGTTGCGACTTTACAGTCTTGTATGCCATCATTGCTGCTCATGATCAACACGCACACTTACTAAACCGAACAACATATGCTTACGAGAAAATTACTTCATTTTATACCTTCTTATGTATGGTTCTACTCAAATATAAAAGGTAAATGGGAATTCCTAAATTAATTATGAAAGGCTATTCAATACCTTCACCAGCAAAGAAAATGAATCCGAAGAACATAAGAAATGGATGAACCTGCCAAATTACACAAATAAAACTTTAGTAAAGTCCTAAGTTGTTCAACGTTCTAACCCATGAACATGAACCAGACACTAAATATCTTACATTGAAAACTTGCTCTGCATTGTCAGAATCATAATCGAGACCCCCGCGATAATGCAACAACCAAACAAGCAAGAGTATGAGGGCTAAGATGCCAAACAAGTGTGCACCTATTGTTAATCTAGAGGCTGAACGCTGGTACCTATAGTTTGTATTAGTATACATTGCAACTATTTAGATGGGAAAGATAGAGGCTATCGAATTTAATCTCAAAATTGGTTCCTTTTGATTTGATAGTTATCCCCAATGAGTTCTTATATATGCACATTTCCTGTTTGAAATAATTTGTGAAAACACACGTAAACGTTGTTTTGGATTGCTTGCTCTGTTGGTTTTGGAATTCTGAGCAAAACTTTGAACTTTAGCAAAGCATCAGAAGCCAGCTCTGCTTGTACTATAGGGTATTTATTCGTTCTTACAAATTAGCAATCGGACAGCAGAAAGCTTATATGTAGCCTAGTCAAAAGAAAATTGATGTCCCATATGTGAATAATATACAGAGGGAAATGAGAGAAGTGGAGTGACAAAGGGAGATACCCGATTAAGTGATTACTTAAAGATAATGTAATGTAAAGAAACCATATATTATACAACAGCCGCAAAAGCATGTTCCAATATAAAGAAACTAATCCAAGAGTAAAGATAAGGATTACATTATGTAGATCAGTTCTTTATATAGGTAGTCTGGCTTCATGCATTGATAGATAAGCTCGGAGTGTCTACCACTGCAGGGAGCTAATCTACCATGAATGTATAATGTAGACTAAAGCATCTTGACAGTTACATCTTGCATGTTAATAGATGACAAAATAGTCCATCTCCCATTGTTGTGTTCTACAAAGGACAAGGCCCATGAGGTGAAACTGAGGCCCAACTTTGGTCAGCCAAGACATCTATAATAGGGCCGTAACTGGGTCAATCTGGCCCATCCATGTTTCTAACAAGATTAGGACTACACAGGGGCCTTCCTTATACGTAATTTGTTTTTGTACTCCTGGACTGGAAGGTCGACGTACAGATGAAGCTGATAAACACATTCCTAAACAAGACGTGCTGGGAATATGATTGTGACCAATATGCAGAAACTTTAACCAAAACAAGCTCAATTCGTTGGACGAGTAGCTATCTAGGCGGCGGTAGCAACTGAACTTGTCTGTGCTAAATTGGCCACAAAATACAAGAGAAAAAGGTTCCGAGACGACTCCACCAATTCCTTCTTGGACCCTTAAGCTACAAAAGGGAAAACCATCTGTCATTATGTTCATGAGCTTGCATGCACTTGCTTTGCTTTGCTTGGACCACGAGTCCTACCTTTCCAAACCCAGTTGCATAATATACAATTTGCTAGCTATAGAACTACTCATACTTGCATAGACTTTTACACATTGCTTCTATACCTAGCTCTTCATTGTTTCTATCCTCACCACTCTAGTAGATATGATGAAACCCCAAAACTCGTAGCTAGGGCATGGACGAAAGAATTCGAGGAATGGGAAAAAGATAATGGAATCGATTTGCTATCATTGATATGTGCATCCATTTAATGTTTTCCATTGTTTCGTGATCATATATTTTTGGTACTGTATATTTATCTATGAGATTAGCAACTTAGCTAGCTAGCACATTGATATATAATCATCACCGAGTCTAGTGGTTGTCAGATAAGCATTCTTTTCTACTTGATAAGTTGATAGAGACTCGTTCTTCCTTCCATCACCTTAGTTTTTCGCTTCTTTTTTTTTTTTTCAACTTTTATAATCTTCTTCCCTCCTTGAAATATGCTAACTGAAAATTTTAGTGTTCTTTACTAGTTAAGTTAATCATTTTTAGCAGGTTTTAGCCCCAGCATGATACACAAACTTGTTCTGCACGTAAATGTGTTAATATCATATTGATTCTTAACTCCTTTTGGGGTTTTCAAGCTTAGGAAAAACTTCATGGAAATACTCTATTTCGATCCGAAGAATTTAGTTTGGTGTGAAGCATGTGAGTGCACCCAAAGAAAACGAAGCTGTATCCAATGTCACTCACATTGTCTTGGCCGGCTACGATTTAATTAAAATACTTGTATAAATGAAATCCACATGCACGTCAATGCGTAATGAAATTGAAATTCGATATTGTACATATATTTATGCAAATATATATCTTCGGAATATCAATAAAATTCTATGGACCCTCAGGTCCAACCTATCTGTATTATGAGGAAAATGAAAAGATGCCCTGAAGATGTAGATGTATTTAGCTTAAATAGCTTGGATTTGCATTTTGCAATATATGGACGACAATAACAGACCCATCGATCAAACATCAGTTTGCTAAGCCACGCCAAAGGTTAGCTAGCTAGGGATGGCTGATTTTGAGCACTAAATATTCCATCTTACAGTTGTCCAGGAAAAAGACTGGCTAATCAAGAGAGATCGAGTATATTAACTCGTTATTACGTACACAAAAATATTGTATGAACTTTAAATTTTCTTCGTAAGATGATAATGTGATCAGATAATTAAAATTCGTATTTTGTCAACATCAAATCCTATTGTTCAAGTCAAGTGACTACAAGAGAGGAACCTGCAGCTAGAAACAATATATACAGCTTTTTTTTTATCTAATTTGCACTGTACGTATGGATATATTTGCTTGGATGGTTTATGATATCGTTAACTTTTGGAATTTAGTGTTAAGAGTTTAGATTCGTGACCCAACTAGCTTTAGCATTTAGAGTTTAGGGTTTTTGTTAGCGTTAATGTGTTAGGCAGTGCTATAACAATATGTGTGATCGAAAATTAATTCATGTCTTGAAATTTTCTATTTCAGAGTCAATTTAAAAAATGACGTTTCCAAAGAAATAATGTAAGCTAGGATCATGCATGATCATGTGTAACAACCTTCCCCAGAAAAATGTGGTGTTGATTCCAATTTTGAAAAGACCTAATTCAGATGCTCAATCATATGATGGATGTCAGTAACGAATGAAAAGATGTTACAACTTACAACAACAAGATGAAAACTGTATATAATGGAAGTGATAGAAAGTTGAAATTTGTGGCAATGTGTCAAGCGGGGCTAAAATGCAAAATCATGAAATGGATGGATGAGACCAATCACCAATGCCCTCCTCCATTTCCAACTCCATCAATTGCACTCATGCTTTGGGCTCCAACAAACCCTATATATCAATCATCTTTCTACCACTATTTTGCGTGTGGACACCACCTACATTATATTTTCTAATTAAAACGACCATTGCAACACTTTTTTCTTCTTTCTTTGTCGAAAAAAAAAACACTTTTTTCTTCTTTTGCTTGTATGTTAGGGTTTTATTTGTACACATTGCAAAACGTTATTTCTGAAAGAAAAAAAAAAAAATAAGGTAAAGCAAAGTTGAAAAAGGATTAGTTTCATCATCAAACGGAAAGAAATAGCCAAATCGAACCAGGTAATTCAGGCAATTGATGAAACTAAATATATAAGATCGTTCATCATGACAATGAATTGTGATGTTAAATATCCTTTTCTTGTAATATAAGCAATTCCACACTTATATTTAGCCGCCTGATGTGTCATGCTCATGAGAGAGAGAGAGAGAGAGAGAAGGAGAGAGAGGCTTGGCATTTTAGAATAGTTTCGTGGTTTAACATGTCGGGAATAAATGATGTGAAAATGGGCCTACAGTATTATATATGCGACCAAAAATATTTTGCAGATACAAAATCTAATTAAAGCGGCAGATCTTATAAAAAAAAATGCTAAAACCCTAAAGCTGAAGTTGTTGAGTAAGGCCGCTGGTGCCCACTGCCCACCACAAAGGCACAAATCCACAAAATTGTAAAATCTAGAAAGATTATAATGCATTTTTTTTGGCCTCATGCGGCTGCTGCTGCTGGGTTCGGTGGAATCTGATGAGTTTTTATACTGTATATTTCTATTTCTGTAAAGAAATAGTAGTATTTGCAATACGAAGCTAACTCATCGTTTTCCTGCCATTCACCGTGGTTTTCATCTTATTCTGGCCAACGGCTATATACCAAAAAGCCATTTCTTTATCTTCTCGTGTATTTGTTTACAGACCCTACTTAAATGCTGTCGATCTGTCTGGTGCAATCGTAAGAAATATGTATCTTTTACGTTCTTTAATTAATATATTGTTGCAATATACTGGGTTTTTCTGTATGAATCTGAATGAACCCACTGAAAAGTATGTATATATAAGTTTATAAAAAGCAAGTGTATAACTACCTCCCATTAAAGTACTACTTCGGCATTTCCCTTGAACAAATCCACCCTATTAATTGGGATTACTACTTTACTAGTTAATACTTAATGGTTTACCAAGTTTGATGAACTTTAAGATTTATGGATTTATCAACATAGACATTCATCATTGAGTGCGCAATAAGTGAATATCTACTTATAAATCACTCTATTTTATTTATGATACAAAAAAATCAAACCAAATAACCTTAAAATTTTTTAAATCCTCTTGAGAACTAGTATCGATCAGATATTCAACCGCTACTCTCTAGTGACTTAGTCCTTCATTTTGCTATTTGTTCCTAAACTACTTTATCCTACTATCCTTAGGGCGACCGTTATACTTTTTGGTTGGTCAGCTTTGCCTTTGTCACGTTACTGAATAATTTTTTTTTTTTTTTTTTGAAGTGGGCCTGGTGCGGCTGCCCTCAAGCCTTGATTAAAGAAATTGCAGAATACAAGGGGGGGACGTAGAGCCTGAACCCCAAATTACAATAAGCATAGAGAGAACATCCTAGAATAAAACCCGGATTCTCCACAAAATCTATGTATTCTAACAAGCACCAATTAGCAAAGAGTGCACGAAGGACTACTCTATTTGCTTTGACATAGCGGTGACATACCGGAAAGAGAACTCTATTACGAAGAAGCATAATTACCTGCTTTAGCACAGCTTTCCCACTATGTTGCCGCACGGAAATAAATCCGGCGACACTCAATTTCATCCTGCCACTAGGAGGTTGCGCCCATTTGATCAAGCAAATAGTTCGCCGCCTCGCTAGGCCAGACAAGGCACACTGAGTGTGCATACCGGGACAAAGCCCACGTCGCCCTACCCAAAAGTGAGAGGGACTTATTGCTGACATAAAGCCACGTCGTACTAAAAGTAAATAACATAAAACCAAAGCAGTAAAAACAATTAGGTCAAGGGTGAAAGCCCAGACCAAAAAAGCTGGGTCAAGGGTCAAAGCCCAAACCCAAAGATCATTAGGCCCAAGCTTGAGAAAACGGTTGCAGAGCCCAACACATCGCACCCATCCTACCGGCGCCGTACCACCACCAGCCACGTCGTCGTCCCCTACCGCTCGCCGACTTGCCATGTTGCCGTCCCCTACCGCTCGACGACTCGCCACACCGCCCTTCCTCATGTCGGAATCAAAGCACCCAAACCAGATCGGGATCAACCGATCCGATCTCAACCCAGTGGATCTCGGCACTGCTCCCAGACGATTGTCACCATCCGGCGACCTCCGAGCTCGTGTCAACTCCTCGAACCACCGAGCAGATCCTCCGTGCTCCTCCCAAGGCCAAGACGACAACGGCTCCGCCATCCTGCCATCTTCCCACCTCCGCCCTTCTCCGTCAAACCATATAGGCTCTCCTGTGTGCAACGCCAGCGCTCCGCAACCTCTACTCCAACTGGACCACCCTTCACCGGACACAAAATTTTAACCTAGAGAGAAAGGCTACTCCAATCCTTTTTTTTTTTTTTCAATTCGTAATTGAGAAATTTTAAATACACTCCCTCAATTACTTAATACACATCTCTTATATTTTTTCGTCTCATTTTTTCATCAAACTTCCATCTATATATGCCCTTCTTCATTAAATAAAGGATTAATTTCAGTTTACCCCTCTGAGGTTTGGGGGTGTCATCATTTCACCCCTCAAACTCTCAATTTCACTTTTTTACCCCCTGAACTTTCCAATTTCAATCAGTCGTGTCCAATTTCTACTATTCCGTCCAAATTGGACTTTGACTCTGACTTTTGAGGGGTAAAATGGTCATTTCAAGACAAAAAAATTAAAACAATAAAAAAATTAAAAAATAATAATAATAATTCGTTTTTTTTTTTTTTTCTGTTTTTTCGTTTTTTTGTTTTTTTTTTTTTTTTTTTACAGATATTTGGTTTTTTTTATATATTTTATTTTGTCTTCAACCTATACACCACAAGTTATAATATGTTTATAAAAATAAAAAAATACTCTAGGTGGTTAAAAGTCGCTCGCTGGTCTACGATATTTGTTATATATCTCCGATAAAGTGAATAATTTTAGGATATATCCCTAATAAAGTGAAGAAATTTCTGTAAAAAATAATTTTACACTTTATCTGTAAATAAATATCTGTATATCCCCAATAAGGTGAAGAAATATCTGTGTAAAATCATTTTTGGTCTACGATATTTGTGATATATCTCCAATAAAGTGAATAATTTTAGGATATATCCCCAATAAAGTGAAGAAATATCTGTAAAAAATGATTTTACACTTTATCTGTAAATATCTGTATATCCCCAATAAAGTGAAGAAATATCTGTTTAAAATCATTTTTTACAGATATTTATTTACAGATAAAGTGTAAAATTATTTTTTATAAATATTTCTTCACTTTATTGGGGATATATCCTAAAATTCTTCACTTTATCAGAGATATATCACAAATATCGTAGACCAACGAGTGTGTAAAATCATTTTTTACAGATATTTATTTACAGATAAAGTGTAAAATTATTTTTTACAGATATTTCTTCACTTTATTGGGGATATATCCTAAAATTCTTCACTTTATCGGAGATATATAACAAATATCGTAGACCAGCGAGCGGCTTTTAACCACCTAGAGTATTTTTTTATTTTTATAAACCTATTATAACTTGTGGTGTATAGGTTGAAGACAAAATAAAATTAAAATAAAAAAAATGAAAAAAAAAAAAAAAACGAATTATTTTATTTTATTTTTTAAATTTTTAATTTTTTTGTCTTGAAATGACCATTTTACCCCTCAAAAGTCAGAGTCAAAGTCCAATTTGGACGGAATAGTAGAAATTGGACACGACTGATTGAAATTGGAAAGTTCAGGGGGTAAAAAAGTGAAATTGAGAGTTTGGGGGTGAAATGATGACACCCTCAAACCTCAGGGGGGTAAACTGTAATTAATCCTTAAATAAATAAATGAGAAAAACTTTTTAAAAAATGTGGTCAGCTATGTATCACAAATTTTTATCTAATACATTCTTACCATAATTTTTTGATTTATTGTGGAATTAATTGCTAATTAATTCCGGCACATATCAATATGGTAATTATTAATTCTATTTCTTCTTGCTCACATTAATAAGGTTGGTATATCGCTAGAATATTGAATAACTTAATTTTCTTACCTTTGTTGTTCTCCAAGTTGAAAATTTTCATGCCTCTAAGATTTTTAAAGAGTTAATATATGTCAATATCTATATGGATCATGATCAATAGTAAAATCGGTAAAGAATGAGCCATGGTGGTTGTTTTGCAAACGAAGTGATTGATGATGATGTATTCATGTATCGAAGATATATTTGATGGTTTTATAACCTCTTTCAATATGTATCAACCAATTTTTTGAGGGCAACGAAAGACTAATCCATTGATGATAAATCATACGACCTCACTCGGTCAAGCATGAAGGGTACAGAACACCCTTCATATTACAACGCAAGCTCACGAAGAGTACTAAATCCAAAAGAAATAAAAAACTAAAGTCCAAAAGACTAAAATCCTAAAGTAACTTCTGAAAAAAATGCAAAATTAAAAAAACCCCTAATCCTACACTGCCTTAACATGGAACCGATGTCCTGAAAATCTTGACGCCTAAGACCCTCTTGGTGTACGTCGCAACATTCAACACACCCACGACAACATGTTAGGAATAAGTGAAGGACAAAGAGCAGGACAGACCACCCCCAAGAAGCCCAAACCCGACTCAGAGTGAGAAAATAGGGGAATTGGGTAAATTAGGCCCAAATCACAAAGACTGCATCTGCAACCCATGCAGGCAGAGGCCCAAGACCCACTGCAGAAACCCTACGTTCCCAACCCCTGTCAGCCGAATCTAGAGCCACCAAGAAGCTGTCCACCACCACCTCGTCAATCTGGTGGCCTCCCCAGGCAAGGGGCCATAGCAACCATCTCACCGCCTACCAAAACTGCAC
This sequence comes from Rosa rugosa, assembly GCF_958449725.1. NCBI lineage: Eukaryota > Viridiplantae > Streptophyta > Magnoliopsida > Rosales > Rosaceae > Rosa > Rosa rugosa. The sequence continues at coordinate 3,418,321 of NC_084824.1, forward strand.
GCTGCAATTGTTTGGTAATCCGGCAGCCCGAAAACTAGACTCTAGCAGACGTCTCCGACCACGCTCCTCCTCAATACCCCGACCATGTCGCTGCCTCCTCCTTGTCGACCCTGAAGCCACCCCATAACAAAACCGGGTGCGTTTACAATTCCGACGCAATCTGAAACTTTGGCTTTCTCTTCCGGCCAAACCACCCCCGTAAACACACGAAGGAGGTGAAGCCTCGTCCTTCAATCACTTGCAGCGCCGGAACGCCCTACTACAGACGGGATTGGGGTGCCGCCGCGCTGCTACGGGAAACCTAGAAGGTTTCGATATCGCTCCGGAAAAACAGGAGTCTACAAGACGCACACTCAAATTGAATGCTGCATAATTCAATATGTATCAACCAATTTGGTTGCTTGCTAATTCTTTATATGGACTACAATTATTTCATCTGCCATTAACATTCACATATGATCTTGAAGAGAGATTGATAATTATATCACAATCGAAGATGAGAAGAAAATTTAACCTATAAGAAAATATCTAACTAATATTTAGATATATAAAGCATTTAATTCTTATTTTATTTTTGTGGATTCTTGTTTGTTTTTATTTTTATTTATTTATTAATGAGGAGGGGTAAAGATTGAAGTTTGATGACAAAAAAATATAGGCGTGTGCATTAAATAACTAGGAGTGTGTATATAAATAAAACTTCTCTTCGTAATTAGCTAGATATATGTGTTTCTTTCTTTTCTGTTTCCGAAATATAGGGGTACCAACTGCAAGATCATATAGATGGATACAAAAACCACCACAGGTGGTCGAGTTGGTAAGAGTCTCCAAGTGTGGAACCCCTATACCCGGGTTCGAATCCCGTCGACGCTTATTGGAGTTAAATCCCAATATATTCTTTGTGGCCAGGGGGGAGGAAGCGTTTTGACAAGATCACCCGAGCACGGATTAGTCTTTAGACCTAGGAAGCATTTGAGGACACTGTGTGATTGAACAATCAAAAAAAAAATAAAGATGGATACAAAAGTTTTATATTTTATTTTACTAGACAAATTACACATGCACGGTTAAACCTCAAATCAATTTAGCTGATATTGTCTGTTGGCAAGGTTCATAAGTGACAAAACAAAAAGGACATCATAAACAATTGTTAATTGACTTACATATATCGTTCAATCAAAACAAATTTAAAGATGGGTACGTACTCTGTTAAAATAAATCTAGCTAAAAGACATGTATACTTATAATTACTTGCCAAGAATGATTTGTTCTTTTATACGACTAATTAACTCTATAATACTACAACTTGAGGCAAGACACCAATTAGCTGAGTGATGAAATGGTTAATATAATTTATGTAAGCTATGCAAAATTAAGATGTACCTACTTATGACGTTACCGTCGACCCAGAATCAACTTGTTGGGGGAATAGGATACAACTTTCATTTTTGAGATTTTCTGTAATCTCATACTCACATGATAACTTGCTTAAACAGACTTTCGGTCATATGCAATAGTTTCTGACTACCATTAATTCAATTATAATAAGTAGTTAAGGACCATAGAAAATGAGTGAAAGTTAACAGGAAACCAAATATCACAGGAAGGAAAAACTAAAAGCTTGCCAACCCTAATTATTACGTGCATGTGATCGACTAGGGTTCACGGTTCTGGTAATCTGAATTTTGGAGCCTTCAAGGTTCACAAAGATCCTCAATTTTCATGAATCTAATCACTCTAATAATTAATAAAACAGAAAAAATAGTTGGCATATTAGAGTATTAGTTGTCGAAATTTTGATGAAGCTGGGAAGATTCCAAGTTCGTCATGGTGGTGGGGTTTGTTTTGCACTCCAGAAAAGGATAAACCTAAAATCGGCGCTGAAAGAAAGAAAACAAAAAAGCAGAGTCGCCGTCGTCGTCGATGACGTGGTTTTGAGATAATATAAATCTACGCGAATAAGAGTCGGGGGGTTTCCAGATCATCCATGCTCGTGACACGTGGTGGAGGCTCCATCCAACCCTACAGGTCTTAACGATTAAGTGAGAGTGACGGAAAAGCGCGGGCACGATTTCTTGACGGCAGGCAAACATCCCACCTAGAATTACTAATCAATTAGTCTTGGTCTTTGGCTCTGCATGGCTTTGCTTTGGCTTTTTAGCTCTGGGGAGGCAATTAAGCAACTGAAACCTGGTCAATCACAACGTTTAATGCTCCTTAAATTCTTCTTCCAGAGCAAGTTCACCCGTAGTCAAGAAATGTCAAGATCGAAAAGTCAAAAATTCGACCAGTCAAGTTACTGTTCACTGCCACTGGACATGGGTTTCCACCCGTTTTTTCTTGCCCGGTCAATACTGTTTACTTTCCACTGTTCATTTTGACTAGTCACCCAGTCGTTTTTACTGTTCATTTTTAGTGGTTATTAATTGTTTGCCGTTGGATCTTCTTCTTAATTGAAACGGATGGCTGGGATTTCATGACCGTTAGGAACCTTTTTCAAAATGAGCCAACGGCTTTGTTGCACGTGGAAGTTGTCCGGCCCATGCACAGCCGCTACACGACAAGCGACTGGCCTCACTCCACCTTCCTTTGCGGCGCCACGCGTCAGCCTTGTGTGAGCCAATTTCTGCCTTCAGCGCGTCATGCTTCATGGGAAAGGCATGACGTCAGCCACGTTATGCATTGGGCCGAGCTGGCAGCCCCTTACCCCCAGTCAAGAATTTAGTCATTTGGTTGCCTTTTTTTTTTTGCCTCAGTCAAGAAAAGCCAACAATTGGCTGGGCAAAGCAAGACCGATGGAAGCAAAAAATTCACTTACCCGGTCAACACATCAGCAAATCCCACCCTTTGCCCAGTCAAAGTGCAACCACTGCACTTGCTCTTAGTTTTAACTTTTAAGCAAGCATTAGTCTGAATATTATTCTATGCATCGGAAGTACACGTTAAATAACACTTAATAAGCGATCTCAGTCTTTTATATTTATGATCAATTTATTATTAGAATTATCAAAAATTACACTTAGTATTATCCAGTAATCCGTTTCTAGTAATATAAGTACACGACGTCTGTGCTTTAAATCATTTTCGAGTTTAGTCATCTCGAACCAAACCATGCCGGTTAAGGTCTTTATCCTTCTCCTCAAAACTAAAGGTAGTCGTCCTCCTTTGAAAAAGGAGATTTCTTTTAACATCTGCAAAAATCGAACTAGTGCTCTATTGCCGTGATCACTTGGTTCGATCAACACCATAAATCTTATATTCGTAAGTGTTAGATCATGAGTTTGGTTTCGCCGATAAATAACTGTTAATTGTACCATCAACGATGAATCCTAACCGTTAAGGGCAGCTCGTCACATTCTCGACATAAAAGATCAAACGTACGGCTAATGGTGCTTGCTTGGCACCTACCAATACTCTCAACTAAGCATGAGCATCATCCTCAATGCACATTGGGATCATCATATGAGACCCCTTACATGTTCCCCAGGCATTGAAAATCCACACCAATGTCTCAACCGCCACCATGCAACATATTCATATTTCATACACCACGGGCGCAGATTAGTATAAAGCATGTGGTGTTATCTAACGTGCTCCTGCCCAACCGTTTCCCATGCAATGCAGGCGGCATTCCCATTAAAATGCGGGGCCCAATGGGGGAGAAGCGACGCCGTTTTCGATGGACACGGACGTTAACGAAGCTTAAGGGAGGAGTCACGGGGTTTGATTCGGTTTGACGAGATTGGCCCCGTGATTAACGGCGTTAGGTTCGGAGGGAGGCGGCCAAAATCTCTTTCTTTTTAGGCGCCATGAATCACGGTCCAAAATCTCTCTCTCTCTCTTTTTTTTTTTTTTTTTTGCGTAATGGAATGGATTCTGGGTGGGGGCCAGTAACGGCTAGTTGAGAGAGACGGGTTGTCACGTCAGCTGCTGTTGAGGGCCATTTGCTAATTTATAGGGGTTTGGAAAATTACTTTTTCATCTGGGTGTTGAAATGGAAAACCTAAAGAAATGGAAACTAATTCAAGGGGCTAAATTCTTGGAACAAATTTCTGTTTTTGACCCAAAAATGGATTCTGATTTTTCCTTAACTAAAATACTATCTTAAAAAAAATATCTTTGAGGAGTAAATTAGAAATTACATGTCAAATTGATAAATAATAAAAGAATTACAAAGAGCCTAACAGACAACAAATGAGTCGCTTGATTAGTCTCTCAATAAATGTTAGGGAAGATAAAAGCTGACATATTAATCATGAGGATCGAACATTCTCATATCCAAAAATTGAGACACTTGTACTCAAGCGACCATTAATTCAGAAGAAGCGGCAAATTAATGTGAGGCGAAGATCCGGAACGAATGGACCATTGTCCGCCCCCAATGGCTACAATTGGTTTTTTGCATGTTTGTCATCATCAATTTAAGAGCCATGAAATTGTCCAACGTGATTAGTTACGATAATTCTAATTTATACCAGAGTATTACTATACCACTCATCTTGACATTTTTAAGAAATTTAGCTTTTTATCAGCCAAATTAGTTTGACCTTAAACATATACTATAAATTTAGAAATATCAACATTTCAAAGTAATGAGTTTTTTTTTTTTTTTTTTTGGGTAACAAGATATAGAGTAGAAATATGCACAATGTTTCCTCAATTCCCAATTATATTCCAAATCTTTTCTAAAAAGAAAATATATATTCCACGTTTCAAAAAAGAAAATATATATTCCAAAAAAAGAATCCGAATATATATTGAAATTAGTCAAATTTCCTTTACAATCTCCTTTTCCCAAGAAAAAAAAATTCGGAATTTGTGGCAGTGACTGACCTGTGAAGGCGCGTATATCGGCCGTCCGAGTCAACTAATCTTGACGCGTGTCCACTTAGGGCGCCGAAATTAGACGCGGGGGGTCTGAGCCGTTATTGTCTCATTAATACCCTAGGTAGTTCGACCTTAATTACCAGGTTGCCATCACGCCGTGTTTGTTTGTGGCAAATCCGTAAATAGTGAGTCAGGTTGAGGGTCTTCTCGGCACTCACCGAAAGCGTGTACATCCGACACGAGCCGAAATTTAGTGCTTTTGGCTACGTGTCCACGCATCAGTAAATGCCCCAAGATAGTGCATTTTATTTACAACAAGTCCATCCAATTATGGCAAATCCGTAAATCTGTGAAACATCATGGGTTCTTGTTGGGGTGCCAAGCCAATAAGGTTGAAAAGGGACGGCGCCTTGGGCGGGGTTACGGTTACCCAATTTAGAATGCAACTATATCTCCCTTTTTATTTATTTATTTTATCCTTTTTTGACCCTCTTTTTATTTTAAAAATAAATTCTTCAAAGGTAAACCTCTTTTAGCCCTAAAAGTCTTGATAATCATTGTTTTAACCCCCAAATGATTCTCATCTCCACTGTTCAGTATTCACTGTATTTCTCCACTGCTTTTATTTTTCTACTCTTACTTTTCAATACAATTATAGTTTTGGCACTTTATACCTCTTTGAAGAATGAAGACTTCAAAGTTTAATTTTGAAGCTATGAGTATTTTATGTGGAAGTCTCGATTCTTGGAGGAGGGATAAAGTGTTGGGAATCATTGTATATTGAATAATGGGTTTAAGAAGAACAATGTCTATATGTTGGTATGTTGACCTTTAACTTTGTATTTTTTTTATTCCGAGAATGTGGACAAGAGATTAGGCCAAAAATGTGGAATAATTGTGTTTTTGTCATAATGCTCGATGGGATCCTAAGTTCTAATCCTCATATGTTAGTTTTGGGGCTGTTGACGTTTATAATGTTTAATTCAAACAGAAAAATCAATCCTCGTATGTAAGAGGAAATGAAAAAGTAAAAAATCAACGTTGGGTTATAAAGACTATATATGATACTTTATATGTAGAAGGAAATTTAATTAATGAATGATACGATAAATAAAGAAATTATGATCATATGATCTCAAATCTTCATGGGTGCCTGATTATAGCTAATCTGATTGGTTCACGTGACATAAATTATTTATCTGTTAGAATTGTTAATTGATCCACTTGGCATGATTCTCGTGTTCTTTTTTCTACCCTATCCAATATCTCTTGATGTATTAGACACCAATTTGTTGTAATTTATCTCTTCTCTTTTCTAAACTACCAAAATAAAATCTAGATGGGAAAAAAAGAAACTCAATAAAGGTGATATGAATCTGAAAATGACCATATAAATGGCTGCTTAAATAGCTAACACGCACTCACTTTAATATACAAATAGTGTGATATTTGATAGTAAGTAAATTCACACTCACTCGCATTCTACTCAATATCTTGCCAGAAACGCAAAATTATTGCCATTGTATTAGCAATTAAGTACATCATATGATTACACTCTATTAATTCCAAATGCACATTCGAAGAAAACAAATCATCATAGAAGGAAGGAAGGAGATCACGTTAATTGAAGAAAAGGAAGAACAATATCACTTTCTTAATAACAATGGATTACACAAAATCACCTCAAACTAATTCCTACGCGGTGACAGTGCATTGTTAATACAGCATGCATCACAAAATCTTCTGCATTAATGCAAATTTGAAAAATTCTCAAAAAAAAAGAAGAAAAACTTGCCTTGTAAAGAAATAGTACTTGAAAATTTCCTTCAAAATTAAATAATATTTGCTGAGAAGAAAACAGTAGATAAAAAAAATTAACCTCTAAAAGAATTGGTATAAAAAAAAATTGGTAATTGAAAATTAAATAATTTTTGCCAAGGGAAAAAAACGAAAAAGAAAAAGGTGGTGCAAATGTGCATATGAAGAGGACACAGCTCAACAGCTCTCTCTCTCTCTCTCCCACTGGGCGCACTCTCTCTCTCACACACAGCAATAAAATGAGTTCCCCTTGGCATTGTCTATCTCTCTCTCATTTCCATTAGCCTTTTGGGCTCTCTCTATCTCCCATAGCTGTAGAAAATTAATTCAGAGAGATACTCCTCCCTCCCCTTCTCTCTCTCTCTCCCCCCATCTCTCTCTATATATCCATAACCCACGGAGACAGAGAGAAATAAAATACTCAATCAGAAACAGCAGAACCAAAAACCAAAAACCATTTTTGTTTTTAAGGATTAAGGAAGAAGATGGGTTACTACTACTCTCATCTGCGGTTGTTTGCTCTGGTTGTTCTTGTAGCCGTTGTCTCTACCTCAGCCAAAAATTTACCAATTATATCCTTTGATGATGGATATAACAAGCTCTTTGGGGACGACAATCTGATGATTCTCAGGGACGGGAAATCCGTTCATCTTACGTTAAACGAACGGACAGGTCCGTTTCGTGTTTTTTTTTTTTTTTGGGTTTATTGTTCTTGCTTGCTGGTTTTTTTTACCACGGTTTTGTCTTTGTTTGGTGGGTCTTTCTCCTCTTTAATATTGCAGGGTCTGGATTTGTTTCCCAAGACCTTTACATTCATGGGTTCTTCAGTGCCTCCATTAAGTTGCCAACTGATTATACTGCCGGAATTGTGGTCGCCTTTTATGTGAGTAATCACCTTTTCATCCTAACTTGATTTTTACTCACTTGCTCTATTCTATTCTTGGTCGTATCGAAGGCGGAGGTGATTTTTTTTTTTTTACTTCTCATTTGCATGTAAAGATTGCACTTTTAAGCTCTGTTGAGTAATCCAACTATAAGAACCAGATGATTTCAGTTGTAAATTTGTTTCTGGAGTGGGTTTTCAACACTTTGGATCTCACCTTTCAATTTGGCAATGCGAGTTTAGTACTTGTATTTTTTTTCATAGTCTCAGTTTCTGTGATACCCAGAAGTTTACTCTTTAGTTTCTTGAATGTAAACTTCGTTTTATGGCCCAAAGTTCAAATCTTCAAACAAACCCATCACACCCAAATTACTCTGTTACGTGTTCATTAATCCGGACTTTAAAAGATAAGATGCTCATCCGTTTTATTGTGTTTTGTGTTAAACAGATGTCGAATGCTGACATGTTCCCCAAGAACCATGACGAAATCGATTTCGAGTTTCTGGGGAATATAAGAGGCAAAGAATGGAGGGTTCAGACCAACGTTTATGGCAATGGAAGCACTGATACGGGGAGAGAAGAGAGATACAATCTCTGGTTTGATCCTTCTGAGGATTACCACCAGTACAGTATTCTCTGGACTGACTCTCATATCATGTAAGCATCAATGGAAACCCACCACTCCATATTTGGTTTACTCTGTTAAATTTGATGCATCAGCTTTTTGTCAAAGCAAATTTTGTTTCCCAATTCTCACTAATAATGTAAGATTCTAGAGTCTGAAGATTACTGTTTTCGGGGTTTGAAGTTGGCTTTTTTCAGAAGATAGATTTCTCGTTTTGATTAGTGATGTTAAATTGTGAAGTCTGGAGTTTACTGTTTTTGGGATGTGATGGCTCTGTTGTAGGGTAGAGGCTATGTCTTCTTCTCTAGGGAGAATACAGAACAGAGCTTGCCCTGTTTTTTTTTCCCTTTATACGAGACCCCGGTTTCATCAAAACCAGCAGTTCTCTGTTCGCATGTCTAGAATAGTGTGTTTCCTGTTTGGTATGCAAGTAAAGAAAACCAGAGGTTGAGAACTCTAGTTCGAATGGTAGATTCTTAAGTTTAACGACAGATAAAACATGATCTTGGTGTGATTAAGACTCCAGAATTTCCTTTCGAAAAAAAAAAAAAAAACTCAAGAATGTTGATGCAAGCAAGAAACACTAAAATCTTACTAGCACTAGAATTATCTGCAATTCAATTCATAGTCTTGTTTTTAGTCATTTTTTGACTTCTAGAATAGTGTGTCTAGAATAGTGTGTTTCCTGTTTGGTATGCAAGTAAAGAAAACCAGAGGTTGAGAACTCTAGTTCGAATGGTAGATTCTTAGGTTTAACGACAGATAAAACATGATCTTGGTGTGATTAAGACTCCAGAATTTCCTTTCGAAAAAAAAAAAAAACTCAAGAATGTTGATGCAAGCAAGAAACACTAAAATCTTACTAGCACTAGAATTATCTGCAATTCAATTCATAGTCTTGTTTTTAGTCATTTTTTGACTTCTACGAGTAACTAAATAAATGGAATTGCATTCTTTCCATGAAAAGTTCTCTCTTTTCTTTGTTGAAGTTCTCCATCAGTTCTTGTTCCTAGTCATTTCTTGACTTCAACGAGTAACTAAATAAATGGAATTGCATTCTTTCCATGAAAAGTTCTCTCTTTTCTTTGTTGAAGTTCTCCATCAGTTCTTGTTCCTAGTCATTTCTTGACTTCAACGAGTAACTAAATAAATGGAATTGATTGCATTCTTTCCATGAAAAGTTCTCTCTTTTCTTTGTTGAAGTTCTCCATCAGTTCTTGTTCTTAGTCATTTCTTGACTTCTATGAGTAACTAAATAAATGGAATTGATTGCATTCTTTCCATGAAAAGTTCTCTCTTTTCTTTGTTGAAGCTCTCCATCAGTTCTTTATCTATTCTGTAATTTTATATTTTAACTGTGTACTTGTTTCAATTGTGTCTCTTAACTGCAGATTCTATGTTGACAATATTCCCATTAGAGTGGTTAAGAAATCAGAGGCGATGGGTGGTGACTATCCCTCGAAGCCAATGTCATTGTATGCTACAATATGGGATGGATCCGATTGGGCTACCAATGGAGGCAAATACAGAGTCAACTACAAGTATGCTCCATTCAAGGCCGAGTTCTCTGACCTTGTTCTACTTGGCTGTGCAGTTGATCCAATTGAACAGGTATCAAAGAAATGTGATAAAACCCAAGGTTCTGAATATATCCCTACCGGTGTTACGCGCCTACAAAGAATGAGGATGGAGAGTTTCAGGAAGAGGCAGATGACATACTCCTATTGCTACGACAGAATACGATACAAGGTTGCTCCACCAGAGTGTGTGATCAATCCCCAAGAAGCTGAAAGACTCCGCGTGTTTGACCCCGTTACATTCGGGCACGGGCACCACCGTCAACGAAAACATCACCGCAGGAGCAGCAGCAGAGCAAGCCTAGCGGATACCACTTCTGTTTGAGAATGAGAGGGAGGGTTGCAGATTCAATTTCTCATATGAGCACCATTGGCATTCATCAACTTTTGTGTATAGAGAGGGAGGGGAGAAAAAAAGCATAAATTTTATTGTGGGTGAATAGAGTTTTTATATGGTTGGAGGGTATGTATATAGTTCATACCTTTATTAGTTCCCAGTTTATCATTCATGCTTGTCCTTTTGGTTTATAAATTGAATTTAGTGGTGGGTTTATGTACTTCGACACAACCTCATGGGTTCAATAAATTTTAGCATATGGAAGTTTACCAGGCTTGGATTCTGTACTGTCTCTTTGCATTATTATTCTACTAAATTATTATCATGGAGCATCTTTCATTTTAACTTGTGCCTAGTATTTAATAAACCTTATCATTCATTCATTCATTGTCTGTTTGCAGCGTTATAAATAAAGTCAGACTGGTGTCATATACTTTGTCAATGGCTAATTGGAATCCAATGACAATTTAAGATGTGACAAGTGATGGAAATGGTTCAGCAAATGGCAGTGTTTTTATGTTGGACTGGACTTACTTTCCTTTCACACTTGCACAGTTTTACAGTGAATGCAGAAGAAGCAGGTTAGGTTAGGTTAGGTTGGATTCATTCGTTCATTAAAGGCTTTCAAACTTTGCATCCGTGACTTTGAACAAGAGACTAGGAGTTCTTAACCCGATTGCAATACTTTTTCTGAGTCTCATTTCTGGTGGAATAAACAAATTTGAATTATCTGTCACATATATCATATTTTCCATATGAAGATCCCATGGAAGTGTTTTGGACCACAAGAGAAATGAGCTGCTGCCAATATATTTGTAGTGTCTCATCACTCTCATGTAATCATCATGTGGTAAGTGGTTAACTAACCCTTTCCGTAAAACACTCGCACTAGGAAAACTCTAAAACAAATCCAAAGTTAGTGAGGTGATGAGAAAGTGTGTCAATAATGAAAGGTGCGTTTCTTCTTTTTCCAAACTTTGAGATACTCCATAGTCCATGGAAAAGAAAGACCACACCTTGCCACCACTCAACTCAGCAAGATAAGTTCAGTTGTTTAACCTCCTAAACCTTACATTTTCTTTATCCTCCATTCAACTCATGATTAACAGCCTAACTGCACAGAGAAGAAAACCCTTTTTTCTGTGCAACCTTGGAGGACCCTTCGCCCAAATTTTGATATATCTGCAGATATTTTGTCTTTTTTACTAGGAAAGATATTTCACATATTGCCAACAAAATGTTCTTTACGACCGATATATCTTTGACATGTAAACAACACATCCTTAGTGTCTCAGTCACCTTGGCCCAATTAAAATGTAGTGAGGTAGGCTCTGCTTTTGGCATTCATATCATCCAAGACCGAGTTCAAAGTGACTCCTAAAGGGTTAAATCTGGCATGGGGAAGTTAGAACTGTAAGAACTCTTCAGCCAGAGTCACACTAAGAGTATCATGCAATTTTACTGTCCTCTTTTCACTCCCATCAGAAAATATGTTAGATTAATATGAAGAAAACAGATAATGGTCAAGATTCTGAGACAAATAAACCTTCAGAACCGACCCAAAAACCTTAAGAATCGACCATTTTGGCTGACTCCTGTTGGTGCATGTTTGCATCTGGCACAGCTAATCTTGTCTGTAGCATCATGCACTAGGAATACATTAAGAATCAATTATAGAATCTTACCCAACTTTGTTTTAATAATACGAGTTGCTGCAATTTTTGTACATTTCATTATTCAGAGATGTTACAGTTTCATAATGTTGCTCGTTTCCAGCTTTTATTAATAGCACAGCTAAGTCAGCCCTAATGCAGCTGTTAACAACCAATTGTTCTAGCCTAGGTTCTTAATGGGATAGGCTGCCGCAGCAAATTTTGATAATTACATTATAGAATGCCTTGTGGACTTTTGAGCATGTTATTATTGAGCATTGACATTTAGGCTTGCCTGAGAGAGAAGGTTAACTCATTCCACAACCCAGACTCCCTTCCCCAGACAAGGATGGATCATAGTATTTATGAAATTATGCTGTATGGTTTGGTTTGGAAGGAAAAACTATAAAGTAGGCATTGAAAAACAAGGATTATCTTCAGGAAGTTATGGAAGGATTGATAATACTATAATAGAGTTGAAATACTACATGTCTACATGTGATGAAGTACATTGAAAGAGTCGACGAGAAACATGATCAGCTTCTGACTCACTAGCGAGCTGACTTAAAGGCCCATAAATATATATTGATCCGATACATTACACTGTGTAGACAAACCAAACCTCTAACTAATTCTCAGATTCCGACTCACTTTTCTCGATCAGTTTTACAAAGTTGCGAACGATTGTCCTGCCTTCGGAAGTGATGATACTTTCAGGATGGAACTGGACACCCTGCAATTTTGAATTCAATGGGTTATAACAAGAACACTACATTAAGCTTATAGTGCAGATTCTACAAAACAAACATCACAATAGTCTCGCTCTACAAAATAGAATGGAAAAAGGACGCCAATGTCTTACCTGAAGATACCTATATTTCTTGTGACGAGCAGCCATTATCAGTCCATCCTCGGTCCATGCTGTAATCTCAAGTTCTTCACTAGGAAAACTGTCCTTTTCAATTACAAGACTGTGATATCTGCCAGCAGTGAAAGGGCTGAAAAGAAAAAAACAAATCTGTTAATAACATTAATTCAGAGCCCATGTAATGCCCAGGGTGTTAATATGTATTTGTACAACTTCAAATAATTGCAAATCGGTGAAACCGTTCATTTTTTTCAATAAAATACCAAACAAAGTTGGGTGTGTTTGACAGGAAAATACTTTGGACATTTAATTCCACCACACTTGCATACATCATTTTTTTAGCAACAAACCAAACCCCCAATATGCTACTGTCAAAAGCATAGATAAGTTTATAGAAAAAAAGTAAGACCCCAGATTGTTTAAAACAGAAGTAAATCCACCAACTCACTTTGATAGTCCAGCAAACAAGCTGTCTTCCTCCTTCTCATTATAATATACGGGAGAGCTCTTCCCATGCACGACACCATAAGGAGAACGAACAACATTCCCTGCAACACCACAAAGATCACTTACAAGGCAAAATAGAACCAATAATTCCACTGATATTTTATGATTTAATTTGCTAATTTTACAAGACATGAAAAAAAAATCATAGAAGATCTAGGCAATAACATGATCAAATTCATAAATCAAATATTCCGTCTTAGAAGACTTGCCTCCAAAAGCCTCCCCAATGCACTGCAGACCCATACACACACCAAATAAGGGGACAATGGGTCCTAACTCCAACACAGTTTGCAATGATATTCCAGAATCTTGGGGTGCCCCTACAAAAGGGAGGATACTATGTGTTAATAAGTACAACAGGCTTGCTCACCTAAGAGACAGTTTTAAGGGACTGTGAGGGACAAATGCATCTCAACCACATGTATTAAATATAAAAGTAGAAATTATAACAATTTAAAACTGTGAATTTATTTTCAGTCATCAGATTCACTTGTCTCTCACAGTCCCTTAAAAATTGTCCTTTAGGTGAGCAGGCCTTATAAGTACAATTGGTTACATGTTTCTCCTTTGTTTCGGTTTTCAAGCATCTATCAAAGGGAAATATCAGCAGAACTAACCTGGCCCTGGGGAGATCAAGACTCCTCTGGGATTTTTCCTATAAGAATGGAAAGATGTTATGATGAGACATTTTATAAAATCAGACATTTTAAGAAGGATACATGCCCGTTCATATTTGGTTGCACCCACATTAAATAATGTTTATGGATTGGCAAACAACGATCAGGTAAAGACGTAAAGTATAGCTTCTTACCTTTTTAGTTCATCCACCGTTAATTCATCATTGCGATAAACTTCAAAGTGACATCCGAGCTCTCCCATATACTTCATATCATAAGTAAGATATTAGTACCACGCCTTCTTGACTTGTTGGAACAATCAATAAATATATAACGACAGAAAACAATCCTATAGGATCGTTACAGAAATCAGTACTACGCCTTCTTTACTTGTAGGAATCATTAATTAATATAACGACAGAAAATAATTATATAAAAGCGTTACAGAAAAATACTTAAAACGCATACATATTCGGGAGAAATTTTGAGTTGTTATATAAAATCTCATCGAAAGCTCGATACTTTGACAAGTATCACTCCTCATTCCCACATTTCATCTTCATTTTGCATGTGTCATCAACTCAAAAATATCCAACTACAAGAAAGTTCTAATCACTACTCTCATTCTTCACCTCTGTCCAGCTTTCACCATTCCTTGAATGAAATACATCAACTTTTCACTAAAACATCCCTCAGTCCAAAACAAGAACAAGGAAACAGAGAGGTCTAACCCAGGTGTTTCATTTCATTTTCTTTAACCTATCTAATGTTGTAGTCACAGATCTAATACAAAACTCCATGGTATTCCTTACATTTTTATTATTCACAACATAAATGACAAATGAAGAACACAATTCCATGAAAGATCAAATCTTTATCACTGTACACATGCATTTTACTAGCACCAAACATCAAACGAACCATGGCCTATCAAATCCAACATATTCAAAAAAAGGAAAACAGAAACAAACCTGGCAGAGATTGTAGGTGAAGCTATCATAATTGTCAATTACAATGATGGGGCTGTTGGCCCTCTTTTCAGAAACTGAAGACTTCGAATTGGTCTCATTGACAACCATTGAAGCTTTTGCAGCGAACCCATTTCCCAATTTGAGACCAGATTTCAGTTCTGCACATAAAGATAAGATCTTTGAGTCAAAATCAAAATCAAAATCAAATTCAAAACCCAGATAAGTTTGGGAGACTTACTTGAGTTAGTGAAAGAGGGCACATAGATTAAAGTGGGGCGAGGGTTTTGCGGGGTTTTGGGTGAGAAAGGGAGCAGCTTTGGTTGTTTCAGAGAGGCCTGAGATATCACTGCGGCAGCCATTGAAGCACAGAGTGTGGGGTCTCTGTAATTACCAGTTAATCCTACTTGGACTGGAGAGGTGGAAGACGGCGACGTTTGATTTATAGGATTTACTAGAAAATGTGTCCGCGCTTTGCTGCGGAAGAATCGTTATATGTTATTGTTCAATTGCATTAAGACAGTCAGGCAAGAAGTATATGACTAAAGCTATGGATACTGATGAAGTTTCGGGACCAGAGAAGAGCAACCTCAATATCCAGTCAAGGATTTGATTTGCTCCTTTGAAAGATTTGAATGCTTGAAAATCCATCCAAGGAGATCATTTCCCTTATGTTTTTAGGATTTTGCAATCTTACATATATCAACTAATTGTTCCAATTACCTGGTAATTCAACACGTTCAATAAAACAGTAGATAATTACCATCAATGGTTAAATGAATAACTGCCTACAGAAAACTTGTAGCAACAAAGATTCCAAAATAACAAATAAAATATTGCAGACAAATGAATACAATTTAAGAAAGCATATAACGAACTTCTCTCTAACTTCTTTCAAGTGTCACTGATCCTGGAACCTAAAACATAAGAAAACATATATAAAAAACCACTCACCAAAAATCGAATATAACGAACTTCTCTCTAACTTCTTTCAAGTGTCACTGATCCTGGAACCTAAAACATAAGAAAACATATATAAGAAACCACTCACCAAAAATCGAAAAGAAAAAAAAACAATCAACTGGAATATGAATTATTCTGTGTATGAGATACTGTGTACTTACATTAAAAAGTGTCAGTAAACAGATTATCCACTTTCAAACTTATTTTTATACAATTTGACTTATGATTTGTTCTTGAAAACAATAAACTTTTTGCAACCAAAATATGAACTCTTATATGCACTGTAAGTTCCTAATCAGCGATGACGCTGAATACAGTAAACAATATTTAAAAGAAAAATGAGTTAATTCTTTCATTTTGAAGATAACTCAGAAAATCAATGAAATTAAGGCTTATTATAAATTTTACCTTATTGAAACCGTTAACAATTTCTCAAAACAATAAAACAATCAAATGTGATCGCTGATTTTCGTAACAAAGGTTAATTCAATTTAAAAAAACATTTCGAAGAATGCAATATTATCACACAAAAAGATCAAATTTGGGTAAGAAAATTTGATAATTAATTTCAAGCTGTATACAGAACAATCCCTCATTTTTTTCCCATTCAAAGTATTTGTTTATTGATTTACTAAGCTTATTTAAACTTGACTTCAGTTAAAATAAAAGATCCAAAGTCTATCAAACATCCAACTACTCAAATTAAAGGACCAATCTAATAAACAAAGAACTCCCAAGTATTGTGCCAGTTCTTCTAATAAACAAAGAAGACCCTGCGTACCCACTTCCCACAATACCAATCCCACAGTAGCCACTTTAACCAACTATATCTGCAGAAAAAAAATTCTTAGGACCTGTAACCATAACCCAAAATAAAGAAAAACAAAAGGAATTATCTTTTTAGCAGAGAATATCTAAGTTGACGTCCTCATCGAAATAAGAGAGAAACACTAATCTTATTCTACCAATCTTTTCCTCGCAACTCATTCAATCAACTCGGGTAATAACAGCAAAAGACCTTTGATCAATTCCATACAATAATCCAACAAAAGGAATTATATTTTTAGCAGAGAATATCTAACTTATATTCCAAATTGTAGAGATATACAATGTTAGGTGCATTAATAATTTTTCAGTTTTCATATTTAATCTATTAGATGCTAGCAAGAACAGTTACCTTCAAATTAACCACGGACATGAGCTTGTGCTAAATGAAATTATAAACTTTCTACAGTGTAATTTATTTCAAGGTTGGAAACCAAGACCAAAAGCAAACGTGACAAATCAAAATTCCAAATTTATATTGAAAATCAGACCATTGAAATGAAATAATTAAAGTTTGGACTACTTGTCAATAGGTCATTCAGCTAATGAGAATTAGTGAGGTTAATGGTGATACTTACCAAGTAGGCAAAAGGCGGTAATCGAGAGCTCAGAAACCAGACCAGTATTCTTAAGTGAAGTTCTCTGTTTGTTGAAAATGCAAGCAGATACAAAACACTGAAATTATCAGAATGAAAACCAAGAGTTGATGGGCACTTCTTTAACAGTAGAAAGAATTGTTTGAACATTTTAAAAATGAATCTCTGTTTATTGTAATGTTATGCAGGAAGATGCAAGTAAGCCAGTAGAGATAAACAGTTTAGTAGTATTTTGTTATTTACACACAATCTTTGGTTTCTGTTT
Source organism: Rosa rugosa (assembly GCF_958449725.1). Taxonomy (NCBI): domain Eukaryota; kingdom Viridiplantae; phylum Streptophyta; class Magnoliopsida; order Rosales; family Rosaceae; genus Rosa; species Rosa rugosa. The sequence goes on from NC_084824.1 coordinate 3,435,649, forward strand.
TTAGATCATGAGTAGTTTGTTAAAGAGAGAACAAAAAGAGCTCATGAGCAGTACTAAATTTATTATTTCCAATACCATCTATCATATTGGTTTACAATCTATGAATTGACAAAACCAAGATAAATTAACAAAAGAGTAACAAACAAATCTGAAGTAGCTAAAGACCTGCTGACTTATCATAAGATATGGTCAGACCTGCTAAGTTATCATAAGCTACGAAAACTGATTCAATTTTTTTTTTATAGCTTTAGCTTTTGATTTATCTATTCATGATTTGTACATAATAGCAAAACTTGATGTGATTTTGATAGTTCATACGTAATTGGAGAGAGAGAGAGAAAATTACCTCACATAAACAGTAAAACAGCAAGGAGTTGGGCAGATTTTTATAATCCACCAGTTGTAGGAGCTTTGTATCAGTATATTTTATTATGAACTTCCTGCAAAGCGTAGAATTGATTATATAAAGCATTCAAAATGGAAATACTTAAAATAAAGCATTCAAAATGAAAATACATTGTTTTAAAGAAATGTCATCCAATTTTACATATTGTGTTCCAAAACAGTGAGCATGATTTTATGATCATTGCCCTTTTTACCTAGTAATGCTTATCTACTGAAATTCAATAAGTTAAAAGCACCATGTCAACAAAATCAAATGAAACATCTTTTTCCTTCTGGTAGCATTTGTTTTTCTTAAGTTTCTGTGTTAACTGTAGCTGCAAGTAAAAGCTTCTGAAAAGGCACACAACGAAACACTTGTGCTGCGTCAGGCTAATACATTTGTTTTGGTTGCTATCTTTAAGGTAGAAAAATGAATGTCCTGGAAAAGCTTTTTATGACAAAAAGATGTTTGCCATAAGTTTCCTACAAAGTTTATAATTAATTTGAAGGTTGAAAGATTTGAACAATGTGCTACAAACCCAGAATAATTCAATTGAAAATATAGAAGATCAGAACATTGAAAAAAAAAATATTGTAAAAGATAAAAACATCAGCATATGAATCTTAGATGCATTACCTGTTAACAGTTTATTCAACTAATCAACAATTATTTGGAGTAAATAGTAACTTTTATTGAGAAACCAAGATGCAGTAATGGATACCTTAGAAGTTGGACCAATATTCTTAACTGATGCTTTCGTTTGTTTGGAATCCAGGCTGTGCTTTGAATTTGGATTTCCTCACCTATACACGAACTGAGAAACGCTCCCACTCCCTATAACCCAACCATGAAAAAAGCTACAATCAGATAAGAAGAAACCAAATTCAAATTCAAATTCAAATTCAAATTCATAAAACAAACCCAAAGCTTCCTCCGGAAGTCGACCAGAATCCTCGATCCCTCCCCTTCTTTTTGCTACCGGAACGACCTACAATCAAAATCGAAAACATTACATCGAATCTATTTCTTTCCAGCCCACAGGAAGAGACCAAATCCAAATTCACAAAACAAACCCAAATCTTCTTCCGAAAATCTTGGATCAATACGCTTGATACCTCCGTTTCACGCCGCACTCGATTTAGGCTTCTAGAACAACCGATCTCTCTAACTCTCTTTATCTCCCAACCCGGATTGAGGTTTCAAACTTTCCCTCCGATCTATCTCTCTACCTCCTCGTGCGAAGCAAACACACACTCTCTCAACAATTGATAAAAGATGGTCAGAAGAGTGTAGAAGAAAGAGCAAAACGACGCAAAGATAGGGTAGAGCCGGAAAAAGAATCTGAGGCGAGGGCAAAATAGTCAAATCACTATTTTGCTCCGTTAAATGAACAGTGTAGGAGATTTAGTATATGTAATAATAAAATAGGCAATTGTGAAATTGACAAAAAAAATTCCGTATGCGGATTTGCTCTGTTAAGGAGGTCCGTTCGTTAGCTAAGGAACGGATTTCCATATTTCAATCACTTATTCACATCTTAACCGTTCAGTTTTTAGGTCCTAATGTCTAGATCATATTTGCAAATTTTCTGCCAAATTAATGATCATTAAGGCATTCAAAACTGCAATTTACAATTATGAACACGAACGGTTCAGGTTGGACAAATTCAGTTCGTTCATTGATTTCATCGAGTTCGATACATCAATTTGGCTGAAAATTTGCAGAAATGATCTATACATTAGGACCTAAAAACTAAACGGTTAAGATGTGAATATGTGATAAAAAAATAGTCAAAATATATAAATCCGTTCCTTAGTATGTATATATATCGATTATTGCATTACTTATCAAGGTAGGCTTGGCTTGAATCTGCCCATGTAACCTTCGCTTAATGCGTTGATCCTTTATATTTAGTCGTTCAAATAGCTTGGCCATGCATTTTATTTTTTTAAATTAAAAAAAGTTACAGCAGTTTCTCTCCTCGTTTTGAGGAAGTTTCTCCTTTTTTCATGAGAGGTATTGCAATCTTTTGAAATATGATATAGTCAATTGACTATCTTATCATCATATAGAAATAATTTATTTATTAATATCTATATTATGTGAGGGCATATATGGTAGTTCAAAAATTTAACCATTCTCTTAAGAATTGGCTTAATTATATAAGATATAATTTACACCACACCTGCGATGACTTTGACTAAGTTAATTTTGATGAAACCACCGAAAATCTTTTGACTCAAAGGCCTTGTTTGGAATTGTTTCGCTTTTACGGTGCGTTTGGATGAGAAAATTATAAAATCTGTAGGAATTTATAAATGATGGAATCTTTAACTCCATCAATCTAAAATTCCATTAATTGCAATTTCTATTGTTTGGTTGCATCTATTTAGGATTTGAAATGTGTAATAAATTAAGAAAGTTTAAAACAAATAAAAAGATAAAATAGAAAAAAGTCTTGTTTTGAAAATAAAAATTGAATACTGCAAAGAAATTCGTAAATGACACCTATTTTGATGGAAATTGAAGTGAGGAATTTAAATAACGAATTCCTTCGTTTTTTTCCACAGAGAAATTTAAAATTTCCAATATGATAATGCCAAACGAGTGAATTGGCTTTTAGGAATTATGAAATCCTCACTTTCAATTAAATTCCATCATTTTTTCTCTCATCCAAACACACTCTTAAAAAAAATCAGCTTATGTTTAAAATTTTAGATTTTATTGTGTTTGGTAAATAAATAAAAAACAACTTTAATTGAAAGTTATGGTCACTGACATCAAATTTTAGAAGCAGCACAGATGTTGCTTTTAGAAGCTGTTGTGGATCAAAACACGTTCTGCATTTGTTTTATGTACTGACAGCACTTCTAAAAATATTATTTACCAAACACGAAACTGTTTTAATTCACAACCGATTATTCTCACAACACAGCAGCAGTAGTTTTTTTTTTAAGTCACAACAATTTTTTTTTTTTTTTTTAGAATAATAGTCAACCATTTTACTGAGAATAATAAGAAGAAATACTACAACTTATAGATCTAGAGATCACATCAAAATGAAAAATAGCATAAACAATACTAGATGCAACAAGGCATCGGAAATAAAACCTAACGAAGATACTGAGGGATGCTAAAAAGCATTTGATGAGGCACCGGGCATACCCCGGGCTATGTAAAACGGTACAAATAATATGGCCAACCATACTCCCATGCAAAAAAATGTGTCAAATATAGGGTAACGTTCTATCAAGGTAACCGGTAGTAGTGTGACCGACTTTGACCACTCCACGCAAAGTAATACGTCGAGTAGAGAGCAATCTTCTACCTAAGTAACCGAAATTCCAATTCCATTTTGTAGCAGAAAGAAGAATCCATAAAAAATCTCCAGGATCCCAGATACGAATCCAAACAGAAGACAAGGCCCAAGCAAAGGCCCTTCTTGAGTAACCCAAACATAGAGAAGCCCATGCCCATAGTTGGACACCAATAAACACTCTGGGCACCTAGTCCTGCCTTGCCTTCGACCCTAGCTGCTGCTCTGCCAATCCTTGCCGGAGAAAGCCCATCCCGGACACGTCTGCTTGAATCAAGGCGTAGCCACCTTCCCCACCAGTGTTGGGGCGGTTCCGACGTAGACCCGAAGAGATTCTACTCCAGACCATACCCCATATGGTCAAAAATGCGGGGAACCGAACGCCAAAGCCAAGCCTCTTCAGCCACCAATTTGGCCTTTTCCCTTCACCTGAGAACATGGTCAAGCAACAACCCATCAACCCCTCCATCAGGCCAACTCTAACCAACAGATCCAATTTCAGAAGTGCCCGGCTCGGTCGAAGGCGGTGACCAGCCTGCACCGTTCCAATCCCACTCGGCAGCGCAACCCTCTCTTCTCCCCACCAACCACAATCAAATCAAGACTGGGGACACAAAGTCGTCGCCAGGAAGCATGCTTGCTGTGACTGATAAGGAAGCACGGTAGAAGCTGTGCGCCAAGGTATCGACGCCGAACATGGTGCCGGAAGGGTACTTTATCGATGATGGAGTAAGGTACAGAGAGGCCAAGAACGACGCTCTCCCAACCCTAGCAGAGTGCTAGGTATTTTCATTTCCTCACTGTAAGTCACAGCAATCTTAAACTAGCCCAAATTAAGCATCCTTTTATAGTAGTAGTAGAAATTTAAGCTTTAAATTATTTCCCTTCTATTTTCAAGTTTCTAAATTCTCTATCAATGAATTTGATTACTAAATGTATTATAATTTTTTATCAATGAATTTTCTTTTCTTGTGGTCAAAAAGAGAAAACAAAAATTTTCTTTATTCGATATTTTGTATGCAATCAGCATCAATGTATCAATTTCAATCAATTTCGAAACAAATCCTCGACTAAATGGGAACCCAAAATTAATGAACAACAAAGCCCTAGTGGTACCCTACCCCTATAAACCTCCAACACTTAACCCTACCATCATGGTCCTTATATTGAGGGGCTCAATTTCCGACCACTCTTATTTCTTTGCCTGTTGCACATGCTACAATTCAAGTTAAAAAAACAAAATGGTCGTATATTTGCCACTAAGGCTTTAATTACGTCCATAATGATTTAATATGCGTATTGATTCTTGCGTGGGGCAGCCGCACCGCCACGTGGTGCGGCAGGCCAATCATTCCCCTAGCAGGGGGGTATTTTGGGTATTTCACATTTAAAAATCAGGGACAATTTCAGAACAAAGACAAAAATTTCTTAAATTTGATTGGGCAGCCGCACCGTACACGTGGTGCGGCTACCCGCACCTAAGAATTGGCCTTGATTGCAACCATAAACCACAAACAAGACTACAAATAAAAATATGTTGGGACGTAACGAAAGTGATGAAAAGCCTAGAGCAGACTCCCACTAATGACTCTGCATGGGTGACGGAAATTAAGCTAGTTTATGCCTTTATGGTAACTTTTTTTCCAAATGAGTGTAAAATCCAAAACCCTCATCCACGGGGCCTAAACTCCTCAGGTTTTTAAATCAGCAACAAAAACCCTGACTCAAAAAACCCTAAATTACAAAAAAGACACAAACGCCCCCACATTCAAGAATATGCTATCTTGGTCCCCTATCCCTCACCTTAAGTTAGAGAGAGAAAGTAGAGAGAGAGAGAGAGAGAAAGGGTTTCACAGCCACCATTTAAGACCCCTATAAACAAAATACCAAATGCGTGCTCAATAAGCCAATTCTTCACCTTACACAAGAACAAAATCACTCCACACGCGCGCCCAGCACTATTTTCTTGCCAAACCCTAGATCTTACACTCTTCTCTTATATAGAAAAGAAAACCCACCCCAGTCTCTACGCCACTGAGACTTTCAAACCCCAACAACAACAAATGGATACATGAATTCAAACGCAGACTCACCCTTTTTTGATCTCACTTTCTTCAATTCCCCACAAACCCCTTTTTTTCCAGATCTGACTTGAGACCTAAACCCACCAAAGCTCCGAGCTTTCACCCCAATTCAGCTTCAAATTTCCACAATTTTGCACGATCGCTGCGGAATTTGAACAATATAAGAGAAACCCATTTCAGGTTTTGCATCGTTTCTTAGAAATTCGCACTCTTTGTTGTCGTAAATGTGGTAAAATCGAAGAAAGTTTGAGTCTTTAAGCCGGTTCCTGCTAGATTCTGGGTTTTATTTGGTGGGATCTGCTTGAATTTATAACGTAGCCGTTGTTGGGTTTTTTGGGTGTAGAAGATAGTGAGGAATGCTTTATATTTGCTAGTACTGAATCTTGTGTAGTGGGTTCTAATGACAATGCCATCGGGGAATGTGGTTTTATCGGACAAAATGCAGTATCCTAGTGGCGCCGCCATCGCCGGCGGCGAGATCCACCAGCAGCCTCGGCAGTGGTTCCCGGATGAACGTGACGGGTTCATCTCGTGGCTGCGGGGTGAGTTTGCGGCGGCCAATGCGATAATAGACTCGCTCTGCCACCATTTGCGTGCAGTGAGTGAGCCGAGTGAGTATGACATGGTGATCGGGAGTATTCAGCAGAGGAGGTGCAATTGGACCCCGGTGCTTCATATGCAGCAGTACTTTTCGGTGGCGGAGGTGATATATGCGCTGCAGCAGGTTGCGTGGAGGAAGCAGCAGAGGTACCACCATGAGCCCGTGAAAATGGGGAACAAGGAGTATAAGAGGTCGAATTCTGGTGTGGGGTTTAAGCCGAGAAGTGAGCCTGTCAAGGAATGGCATAATGCTAGTGTAGAGTATCGTAGTTATGAGGGGAGTGGTTTGGAGAAAGTGGGGAGCGAGATACGGGAGGAAGTTAAACCTGGTGGAGAGGCGGGGAAAGTGGATGATAAGGGGGTGCCGCCGGCTGCAGAGAAGAAAGGTAGTCTTTTGGGTTTATGATTTGTGACTTGTTATGCTCATTTATATGTTTACTGTATGCTTGTTTGATGGTAATGAAGTCAAGATTAGAGCTTAATAAAAATGGTAATGTGCTAGGTTACTAGGTTAAGAAGTTTTTAACATTTAAAATTCATAACGTGTGCCCTGATAAGGGAAGAGTAATGCCACCTGAAAATGGCTCATTTGGGACTAGGAAAGTGATGAGAATAATCCACCATTCTGAATGAAGTCTGCATTCACAGAGGGTAAATGTGCTGTCTTGAAAGTTGTACTAGTGTAGTAGCCAGTTTCTTGGTATCTCAATGTGTCCTGGTCTTTACTTGAAAATTAGATTATGATAAGAAGTCTAATGGAGGTTAACCTACTATAAAGAACTATTATTACCTTCCTGTTTCATGTATGCATACACGTGCATATTCATATTATATGCATGTATGTTGTGCACTGTATCATTGATTCTGAGTTGTAGAAATTAAGAAAGATGTTTATTTAATGCGTTACTGTTATATTCTTCTTTATGGTTCCTGTGACAGGTGCTCCTACAAAACCTCATGAATATATCAGCTCAAGGAGTTCAGGGAATTCTCAAGGGACGATATCTGGCAATTCAGAATCTGAAGACGTGGTGGTAAATGAAGGATGCACTTCAAGCTCTAAAGGTTATACACCTTGCCATTTTCTTCATATTGTTGTCATAGTATGTGCTTTACATCATCTATCATGATTTGGATTTCAATTCAATATCTGGGTTATGTGATTTTATTTTTATTTTTTCAGAGAATGAATCACATTCTACCCAAATTCAGAATGAGAAGCAGAACCTTTCCCTCATTCCAAAATCTTTTGTTGGTAACGAGACATTTGATGGAAAAACGGTAGTTACTTCATCGTATACCATCTTTCTGACTTCAAGTTGGTTCAGAATCAGTAGAACTTTTTTGGGGGATCCTAATAATTTTCTTTTGATTAGGTTAATGTGGTTGATGGACTGAAATTGTACGAAGAGTTGCTTGGTGACACTGAAGTCACAAAACTAGTTTCTTTGGTAAATGATTTGAGGGCTGCGGGAAAAAGAGGACAATTTCAAGGCAAGTTTACATATCCATTTTGTTTATAAATACACCACAGATGGGAGAAATGGTATTTAGCGGTCGATGCTGGTACTCAACATAATCAGCTGTGTAAATGTCATGAAACTTACTGTCTTAAAAGACCCTGATTCTCACTCCATCGACTTTCAGAATGACAAGCACAAACTTTGTCTCATTCCAAAAACTGTTGTAGGCAACAAGATATCTGATGAAAAAATGGTAGTTACTTCATAGGATAAGATCTTTCTAACTTGAAGTTGGTTCAGAGTCACTGGATTTTTTGTGGGAAACATATCATTTTCTTTTATCTTACTAACGTCACCATCATCATTACATGCTATTCAATTGTACGTTTTTTAAACTTTTCGTCTTTCTTTTAGTGCTAGTTTCTGTCTGTATCTTAGTCATTTACCTTTTAATATAAGTAGTCTTCGGTTATAGGTGTATCCAGTAGTTTATCATGTATGTATTCATACTTCATGCAACCTAAATCTCACTCTAATTAGTTAAAACTTCATACTTCCATATATTATGATTTCCTTTTATCCTTACAAGACTGAATATTTGGCTGTTTGATTATGGCCATTAGTTTTCTTGTCCAAGTTTTATGTAGTGGCTACGAGGATGTATCTGCCTTTCAAATTTAACCGCGTACTGTATAATTTAATGCACTTGTTTCCTAAATTATATTATTTCTTAGAAATTCCATATACCTTTTTCAATGCGATCTAGAAGATTTTTGGTTCTTTTCCCGTTGAAACTTTTTAAGCAAAGAAAAAGAAAGAGGAAAATAAGTGTACTAGCAATGATGCCATCATAACTTTTATCTTTTTTTGCATTACATTTCTTTTTTGGCACTTTTGGTCTCTGTTATCTATATGCGGCACATCAAGCTAGGGTATGGTGTTAACGTCTAACAAAGTTTGGTAATTTTTGTATTCTTTAACTCTTAGAAGAGTATTATTTCTGGCATTTGAACCCTTCAATACATTTGAGAAAATTTTATTGTTACATGTGAAAGATTTTCAATAATGTTGGCCCTTTTTTTCTTGTATGAGAAGCAGGTCAAACATATGTGGTCTCAAAGAGGCCCATGAAGGGACATGGAAGAGAGATGATTCAATTGGGAATCCCTATTGCAGATGCACCACAAGAAGATGAAATATCTGCAGGAATCTCCAAAGGCATGTTCCAATTTGCAATTATCATTTGATGGAAAAATTGGACTTCTATTTTACAAACTCACATTCTATATAAGTTCCATGTCTAATTTTTTTTTTCCTTTTTAAATGAAATCTGTAGATCGGAGGATGGAAGCCATCCCCCCCTTGCTGCAGGATGTTATCGATCGCCTAGTTGGGATGCAAGTTTTGACTGTGAAGCCAGACTCCTGTATCATTGATTTCTTTAATGAGGTTAATATTGTACATTTCCCTTTGATATATTAAGAGCTCCATTTGTTTAGAAATCAAAATTTTGTGATGATTGTTTGTAGGGTGATCATTCACATCCTCACATGTGGCCATCGTGGTTTGGAAGGCCTGTTTGCGTCCTGTTTCTCACCGAATGTGACATGACTTTTGGGAGAGTATTAGGAATAGAACATCCTGGGGATTATCGAGGCTCTCTCAGACTTTCTCTTACACCTGGGTACTTTTTCTGACTGCTATCTTCTGATAATTACCCCCCCCAAAACACAAAAAAAAAAAAAAAAATCCAGGATCACCGTTTTATGCAATACTCTTATGGTTTTAGAAAAACAGTGGTATCATGTTAGGGTTACTTTTTAAATCACTTGATAACCCTTGGAGTTCTTCTGAAGTTTGGGACCACATACATTAGTAATGATTACAGTAGTTATTCCAGCAGAGCGTATTTTACCTTGTTGCTTCTGCTTTCTGTAAGTTTTAGAGTTGCATAATTCAAGATCATGACATAGTTAAGCCTGAATTCTTTTGTTATTTAATCTGTGAATGGTGGGTTCAAAGGAGTTCTCCTCCATAAAAGCTGGAGTAACATGTTAATTGTAGTGAATATAACATAAAAAATTTACATGGCTATACACATTACGTTATCCTGTCTTGTAGACTTCTCAGTTTTGTTTTAGATCAACTGTAATTAATTCTTCATTTTATTCATGACACTGCAGATCCCTCCTTTTGCTGCAAGGAAAATCAGCAGACTATGCAAAACATGCAATTCCTTCCATCCGGAAGCAACGTATACTTGTCACTTTCACAAAGTCTCAACCAAGGAAATCCTTTCCAACTGATAGTCAGCGTCTTCCTTCATCTGGTCCCAGCCAGTCGCCCTACTGGAGTCCACCACCAAGTAGATCTCCAAATCACATCCGCCATCCTGTTGGTCCCAAGCACTATGCAGCAGTTTCAACAACTGGTGTATTGCCTGCACCACCTAATCGTCCCCAACTTCCACCTCCAAATGGCATCCAGCCTTTGTTTGTGGCTGCCCCTGTTGGACCAGCCATGCCTTTCCCTGCTCCAGTTGTCATCCCACCTGGTTCGCCTGGATGGGTAGCAGCTCCTAGGCACCCTCCACCTCGGATGCCTCTCCCCGGCACTGGAGTTTTCCTTCCTCCCCCAGGGTCAGGTAGTTCATCAGCTCCTCCTCAACAGTTTCCAAGTTCTGCAACAGAAATGAACCTCACTGTTGAGACTGCTTCTTCAACAGAGAAAGACAATGGGACTGGAAAATCCAATCATGCAAGTGCTTCTCCTAAAGCAAAGTTGGATGGGAAACCTCAAAGGCAAGACTGCAATGGAACTGTGGATGCAACTGGCAGTGGAAGAGGAACAGTGAAGCAAGAGCAACAGCAGAACTCTAACAATCCGGCAGCAAACAATCAAGCTGGAGCAGTTTAGGACCAGAGTGAGAGAAACAGAGAGAGAGAGAGACAGAGAGGGTAGGCTGCAAACTGCAATGAGTTGGGAGCAAATGTAAAGAGCGGCAAGATTCAAGACCTAAAGATCATACTAGCAAGAGGAACAGGCGGAAAAAGGAACTTTTGAGTTCTCTTTGGATTCCCTTGTCCTCTTTTCTTTCTTTTTTCTTGTCTTGTTATATCAAACTCTTACTCTAGGTGCAAAAGCACATTCTTAAATCACCATCTTTTGGCTCTTCTATCTTGTTCGGAAATTTTGATGTTTCTTTGCTTTCGATTCAACACATATTTCTATCTTGAACTTACCCTTGAACACTGTGAATACAATCGTACAAGATGACTATAGAAGGCTCCAAGTTTCAACTGTACGTGTGAGCTTTCCACTATAACACTCAACAGGTTCGAGAATGGCCCATGCCGCCTATAAATTGTAGTCTCAAAATAAGATGGTAATCGTATACACTTCAAACTCGAGTCTCAGCAGAGCAAAATGTAAACCCACACTTCGAGTCTGTGTCACTGTCTGACCTTAATGGCATACCCAGAAGAAGAACATCCTCGGCTTCTTCTCCACAACTTCCTTTCTGTCCAGGAATGCAAGGAACTGGAATATATACACAAAAGCAATTGCACTGTGGGTTACAGACCCAATGTCTTCTCAACTACTCTTTCACATCTCATAGCCACCAACTGTGCCCATCTCATCATGCCCTTCGTCCCCATCAGAGGTAAAACTGAAACAGACCCACTAGGCCACTGCTTTGTAAAGTTTGGGGTTTCTTTCTGATTGTTTATGGTTTTTGATCATGGGTGTGCGATTGACTGACAGAGAGGTTGAAGGAGAAGGTAGAGGAATTCTTTGGCTGCGAGTATGAACTCTTTGTTGAATTCACCGGTTTGATCAGGTAACCTCTCTCTGATTGAATTGCGATCAAGAATCTTAAGAAAAGAATTGAACTTGAAAAGCAGATTGTTTGTGTTTTATGTTTCTAATTGAATTGTTGATGTTAAAGAAAGTAGTTTTCAATACTATGAAGCTTCTCCATGAATTGCTTACTTTCTGGGCTGCCAATACATCTTAACTGTCTCTTCAAAATGGTGTCGTTCCGACTACACTATGTGATGATACTTTTCAATTTTCGTCGTATATCAGCTGGAGTAGAGGATCAAGCATTGGGTGGCATAGTGATGACAACAGGCCCTATCTCAAACAGCGTGACTTTGCGGTGTGTATACAATTTTGTGAAAATATTCCTTTTGTTGCAATTGCATCTGTTCGTAATGTTTTTTCTAGTTTTTCAGCTGATACTTTTCGTTCTATGTTGTAAAAGGCAGTTTGTTATTTGAACAATTATGGGGATGATTTCAAAGGTGGACTTTTTCACTTCCAGGATGGGGATCTAACAACTATTGTTCCATCAAGTGGGGTAAGTGAAACTTTTAGAAGAAGGTTTTCCAGTTTCTTTATGCATGCATTGGAATCAACAACATTGAGATTCACTAAGGTGCAAAATTAACTACCGGTTTAAATATGTATTTGGAAAGAAAAACTATTTGGGTGGCGTGTATTATCAATTGGCTTACTGTCCTGTTAATTTCAACTTTGGATGAGAACTCATGAACTACTGGATGTTTATCAGGATGTTGTGATATACACAGCTGACAGCCGCAACACTCATTCTGTTGATGAGGTAGATTCAGGTCTCACTCTCTTTCTTATGTGTCTTTAGTGGGGCAAAGAATGTGATTCTCCCATTATGAAGTGAACAATTTGATCTTTTTGTATGTTGATTGAACTAAACCTGGTGGCCTTCCATCATGTTTGGTGAAAAGTTGGGATGAACTCATTCTGTTCTGTCGTCTTTTGAGGTCCTGACATGCAAAACTTGCGGTCTGGGATGACCATAACTATATTTTCTTTGATAGTATCAGGGTCCGTGAATGCTTTGTTTCTGATGCTCTTATCACTACACAGATAACTGATGGGGAAAGGCTCACAATGGCATTATGGTTCAGTCGTGATGCAGCCCATGATGAAGATGCTAAACTTATTTCGCTTCTCTCTCAGACTTCATTACGAGATAATGGTCCTGAATTATGGCTACCTTTGCCAGCATCGAGTAATATGTACTGGTTTTCACCAGAACAAGCTTCGTCTCATGATCAGTTGGGATTTGATATATGCTGTGCAAGACTGCATGTTCTTGGATATGATGTAGTATTCTCTGAAGACAAGATCTCCTGTTCGAATATTTCTGAGTTACAGATGGAGAAGTTGCGATTAGCAAGGGGAGATGAGTTGTTTGACTATGAGTTTGTCAACATCTTGCACGCACTTCAGGTAGTGTAACCAATGCCAACTAACTACATTTTCTGTCGATGTTTAGGATAAAAAGATGAATGGAAATAATGCGTAGTATGTTTTAAAACTCTAGCAATAGGGACCTTTCGCCGTGTTATTTGACCTGCTTTGCTCTTCATATGCAACAGGTAGTGCAATTCTACTGTTGCAAAGCTTCTGATCTGAAATCTACTAAAGTAGAAGATAGCAATAAGGTGGTACTCTTATTGCAATCACAGCGGGAGAAATCTCTCTGCCTCAAGTCTTTATTTCTGAAGGATCTTCATCTAGCGGAGTCTGTATTTTCTGCTGAGAGTGCAAAACATCCCAATTGGGCCCATCTTACAGTTGCAGTTGCTATGTGGGAACATTATGCTCACAGGTTACATAAAGAACTGGTAATGTGCTTACCTCACTGGAAAACACATCAATCTATATTTCATGTATCATTTGATGACAATTAATACATTTATACTGGAGAACCCCAATTATTCAGTAGTTTTATGATATCCATTCCAACTAGATATGAGTTATACAACTCTTCCTTCATACATCAGAGCTTTCCTATGCCCGACTGAGTTGAGCTCTTTGGTTTTGCTCCATTTGTGCAAAACATTGCCAAAGACATCATAGAATTGTATGTCAGCACGGGTTTTAGTCATTTGTACCGACATAAAACCTTGGCCGTCATAGTACAGTTTCAATTCTTTTGGATCCCACCACTTGATATCACCTCTCCATGCCTTGGAGCCACCTCCACTGGTAAAAAACTCAATTTTACTGCAGTAACAACCAAACCCACATCAATTCGTGTAATTTACTGAAGAATATAATCATATATAGTTTGATATGAGAATTCTATGCACAGATTTACCTGTCAGGATCACTGATGTGCTGCAAGCAATGGTCATGCCCGTTTATATAAAAATCTATTTTGTTTGCCTAAACAGAGTGAAAGAAGAAGCGAACATTAATAGTAAGACCTAAACTGCAAGATTCTTTTAAGTAATGGAACATTTGTTTTGATCAATTAAGGGATTACCTTAAGGACTGGGAGAAGGCGTGTTACAAGATCAGTGGTGTTACCATGATGTCCTGCACTTCTAATTGTATGGTGACCGACCACAATTTTCCATTTTGCACGGGAATTTTTCAGTGTTACATCCAGATCCTATGTTATATATATGATTATATATACCCCAAAAGAACAATAACGTAGTCGTTGGAAATTGGTTAAAAAAAATGTAATAGTGTTGCAGACCTTCAGGAGTTTTGAAAGGTAATCCTCTCGAGGAAGCACACCTCTCCAGTCATAGACATGCTCCTTTGGATTTGTAAAGTAGTCATCCACAAATGGGGTTGTGTCCACGAAGAAAAACTCTGCGATTGCTGCATAAAAAAAGTGAGACTAATCAACTGTCAAGAACAATTTGATTAATGTGAAATACATATATAGTGATAGTGAGTAGTGTTACCTGAATATATAATGAACAATGGCCTGGAGCAAAACCATCTACGGTCAATTTTTAGTTGTGCTAAAGCATCACCCCTATAGTCATGGTTGCCCAACACTGCATGCCATGCACCCCATTCAAGTACGTTCAGTCATGGTTTACTGACTTGAACAACAAGATTAAGATTGCATTTTAATATTAAAAATGGTGTAATTAAATTAATTAGTATATATTACCAAGGTACCAAGGTATCTGTAAGCTTGGGGCAGTGTATATGTTGGAAAATGACTCATTGAAGGCTGGATCATCCGGCCCTGTCAAGCCATCATCGTAGAAATTGTCGCCGGTGGAGATGACGAAGTTTGTCTGTGCTTTCTCTCCAATTATTCCCATCTACACTTAGATTTGCAAGCTAGTTCAAAATTACTGACTTCATAGTATATCATTGAAGTTGGTGAAAGTAAAAATATTGAACCTGGGTAGCGACTTTAGATTGGTTGTAGAGTCCTCGTCTTCCCCAATCTCCAACGACCAAGAAACTCAGAGACCCATCTGCATTTGCTTGCTGTTGAAAACGTTGAAGATCAGCTTTAGCAACCAAACAAAGTGAGAGGCAAGCCGTGAGGATCAAGAACTGAGGAAATGAGAAACGCTGCATGGTTCTGTTGGAATTAGAAGAGTACAAAGAAGCCATGAGGTTGATGGAATTTGCTGAATATATAGCTCTGCAGTATTAGACATTTACCAGAATTATAAGTAAACTTTCATTTATTAAAAGCGACAGAAAATCACATCCGATCAGATCTTCTAGATTCTAATTTGCATGAACTGCATTAATTATACCACCATCTCCTTTTCCTTTTTAGATCTTTGTAAATGATAATGACTCTTCATGCAATAGGTATTGCTTAATGTATGCGATTGACAGACTCGTAATGTGTGCGATTGACATACTTGTAATGAACGATTGACAGACTCGTAATGTATGCGATTGACATACTTGTAATGTGCGATTGATTAATATAGCTATTATGTATTGCCTTTTGTATACATGATGTAACCCTATATAAACCTCATGGTGAGATGAATACAAGATATATACAATGTTTCCAATTCTCTACAACACGTTATCAGCACGAGCCCTAACCACAAGTAAAAAAAAACCAAACCAGAAAATTCTTCAAAACCTGCCACTGCCACATTCGAGCCTCACTGCCCCAGCTCCTAGCCCACGCTAGCCTCACCTGCGCACCTGCCCCTGCAGCACCTACGCGCCCCTGCGCACGCATCCCTGCTGCCCCTGCAGCACCAACGCACACCGACTGCATCCTTCTCCTTTCCTGTGCACATCCGTCTGCTTACAGGCTCCGAAACACCTAGTTTGGAACCTCAGATCAAAATCCTTTCTTAATCAGAGTTGTTCGTCTCTGTCTCTTCCATCTGACCTCCGAATTTCAGCCTTATCGGAGTTATTTTGAGACTGGTACAACAATCAAAGTGAAAGCTGTTCAGAAGAGAATCTGCTCCGAATTTCAACACGTAAGTTTTGTAATTAAGGTTGCTGCTTTCTTGTATTTTAAATTCCTTTTATTTTTTGCACAATTTTGGAATATATGAACATGATTTTGAGTATTTAATAAAGCGGAATTATGGGGATTCAGGCTTAACGAACTAAGAGTGTTCATAATGCTCGGACTACGAGCGTCCGCAAGCATCAAATTGTGACCATATTAAACATCATTGTTCGGTCTAATCCAAATATTCTTGGAAATCGATTTCTTGGTAGCATGCATTAAGGCTCGGAAATCTTATCTTAGTTGTCGTGTTAGTTTTTACTCCGAAACTAATCTATTCTCCTTTGTCTTTGAATGTCGAATGCAAACGTGCAAAAACTCGACTTCACTAAACCAGATTCAAATGACATTTGTTATCACCGATGGGTGAATGACGTCAAGAATCACCTCACTACTAATGAGATTCTGTGGAGAAGAGCTTACAGACTAAAGATTAATTGAGAAAAATCCTCTCAACCTTCCCCGTCTCAGCGTTAATGATTGCCAAGCAATAGGCTTGTGTGCAATGCTAGATGGATTACGAGGTTTCATCAACTTATGTCAGTTACTGAGAAAGCTAACAACATACTCGTGAAAAACTATAATTCAAAGGCCCGTTGGAACTAAGAGCGTTCACGAGGTGAATTATAATAGCGCACCTAAAGAAGGGCGCAAGGAGCGGAACCCTAAAAAGTTAGGGGCCAACGAAATGGATGTGTGGGTTCATACAACCTCCCTACAAAGGAAGGAAAACCGCGAGATTGATAAGCGGACACGTGGCAACATTGGCCAACGTGGGAGAGGCAAAACAGATGTCGCCGGTAGTGGTGGTGTCGCCACCAACGTCCATGGAGGATGTCCAAATGCACAAAGTGCATCTCAATTAATGGGTGAGGTAATGCTATAGATGTGGATCTTTAAAGCATTGGTTTAAGCACTAGAATGCGAGTGGAAAAACAAAGCTGCACAATACAAGTGTATAAAGATATGAGAGAGCATGAGGCTCATCTCGCAGCTGAAGGAGATGATGGAAATTACAATGACGTCAATCTCATCATTACAGACTTCAAATCTGGCGAGGAAAACAACCATGTTGATGCCGCAGATTTTGATTAAATAGTCTTTTATTTTTCCAAGAATTATGTAATGGGAATAAGTAGTAGTCTGCAATGCCAAGAATTATGTAAGAACTAGTCTGAGGGGTTTGAGGGATCTGCAATAAGTACTTGTAAACACCTAAATTCTTCAGTGTCATTGAATATCTCAAGAGAGATCATGAAGTTGACGTAGGCTAAAGTTTTGGCTGAACCACTCTAAAATCTGCCGTGTGTTGTTTATGTTTTTAGTTCATCTATTTTTTGATTTTGCTTAAGTAGTAAAACACAAAGGATCCTAAGGGGGGCTTACACAATAAGAAGATCTTGAAAGAAAAATAATTGTGGGTAAAGTGCTTGTGGAGAAGTTATCCAAGCTTAGCATGCAGAACATCCGCATTTGGGGTAATTGCTCCAACTGCATAGAGCTTGATTATGCAAAAGAATCACTACAGGTGGAGCTACGGAGGAACTTGACCGAGCTTGTATCTTTGACAAGGGAGGCCAAAGACAGACAAGGTGGTATGGAGAAAAGACAAGGTGAATTGGAGAAAAAATTAGATGATATATTGAAGAGGCAGCAGGAATCCAATGCTATATCGATGGAGCAGCGTGAAGCAATACAGAGACTTTTTCTTAATAGCGTGCAACAACAAGCTCCATCATCAAGCGGAGAAGGGGTTGCTGATCTGACAAGACTAATATGTCCTATGTTTTTAGTACATTTCTCTCTACATTTTACTTATTTATTCTTTTAACAATATCATTTCTAACTCATTTTGTTGTATTTAGGTATATTTGAGCTCCAGACGCAGGAAATGAGCTAAGAAGAGCTGGAAAGGAAAGAAATGAAGGCAAGGCAGAAATGTGGCGCAGAAATGATACAGAAATGGAGAAATGAAGTTTTCCCAGTTCGACCAGGAAAAGGAATCTCAGTTGAAGTAGGAATTCTAAGTCAACTAGGAATGAACTCGGAAAAATGATGTTCGGAAATGAGAAATGGAAGAGTCCCAGTTGGACTAGGAAACTTGACCACACTAGGAGTCTTGATGCTACTAGGAGACCTGGTGAGGCTAGGTGATGTTGTGGCTTCAAGATGACTCAAGATTGTTCAAGAAAGTTCTAGAATGCATAAGAATGTTGGCAATTAAAAAATGGGCTTTGAAATTGTCCAATTGAGAAGCCTGACCCAAAGATTGAAGCATGTGACTAGCACATGAGTTTCTAGACCCTTCCTGACATCTTGGGAGAATCCTAAACCAATAATATTTGGTTTTTGCCGTAATATATACAAGAATATTCAAGAAGATTTCGGCAAACCCAATTTGGGAGAGTTTGGGAGAAAATCTATTTCGTATGGAATTTGGAAAGGAAAATAAAGAGAATAAATATCAATTTCGGATTCCTGATTCCATTCTACATACATGGAGGCCGAAATATGGTCTAGGTTCATTGGTGAATTCGGCAATGAGGAGTTTACTTGCTCTCTACTTCTCATGAAATTTTCTCATTGGTGGAATGATGCAACAAGAGGAGAATTCCTAGGAAACCCTAGCCTAGTCGTGCACTATATAAGGAGGGGGCTTGGAAACGTGAAAATCATCATCAAAACCCAGGATCAAAGTAGAAATTCCTCCCCTTTTTCTCTCAAAGTTTCGACCTCTCCATTGTTCAAGACTTGAAGCCGTGAAGTAAAGTTCCATCCTCCATCCACAAGCCTTGCCGTGAGTCTCCTTGCCATCCACCACCTTTGAAGATCTTCTTGCGTTCTTGAAGCTTCTTTAAAAGTGTAACTATAAACCTTAATATTTTGTTTTCAGTTTCTTTGTTTTGTAACATAAAAATCAGATTCTATAGCGTTCTATGTTCTTGGTTTGAATGCATGTTTCGATTATTTGTTAGAATAAAGTATGTGTATTGATGTTTAGTTTTCTTGAACCTTGAAGCATGAAAATGTTTTAGGATTTTCAGATAATAAAATTGCGATTTCAATATATAAACTTGAATGTGTGTTGATTTTGTTCTTCAATCCCACCTTTCATGATTTTCGATTTCTTTGATGGCCAACTTAGGTTTCGAATTGCATGATTGAATCCATGTTAAGATGCTAGCGTTCTAGGTCTTAGTAATTAAAGTGGAAAACCTATGATTATTTAGGTAAATCAACAAAGAGAATTGCATACTTGATTAACGTACGTTCTAACTTGTATGTTTTTCTTAAATCAATCAAACTTTCTAAGTGTTTAATGCATTGAATATGTTTTGTTATTGGATTGATCATTCACTAGCATGGCATGTTTAATATGGTTAATTATGGTGCGTTCATCTAGTTAATTTAACTACGGAAAGTAAAAAGAACTTTGTATGCTTTCATCATTGTTCTTGATTGATTTCGTCCAAGTGCATGTTTTGATTCATAATTTGTAATTTGTGATCTTGTTTTCGTGTTAATGGTTTGACTTCATCATACATCTCTGCCGTCCATCTTATCTATGATTCATGGTTTTATTGATCAATGTAATTAGTTTAATTTAGTTTAGAAATAAAAACAATTCAAAAACCCATTTTCTTGTAATTTTTGTAAATCATATATACTTGTAATTAATATTCTTTTCTTTGACGTTTAAATGACAGGAGCACCCTCAATCCCTGGATAGAACGATCCCTACTTGCTATATACTAACAATTGTCAACATGGTTAATTTTGAGAACTCAATTTGAGCTCATCATCATGATCCTGCTCTAGGAGCAAGGTTCTAAAAATCGGGCTAGGCGGCGCCTAGGCGCTGGGCGCCTCCATACTGTTCGGATTTTAGGCTAATCGATCGAGCTGGGCGCCGGACTGAAAGTCGGCCGCCTAGTCGGGCTAGGCGGAGCCTAGGCGGCCTGGGCGGGTCTTCCTGGGCGCTAGGTGCTGTGCGATTAGGCGCTACTGCTTTTTTTTTTCTTTTTTTTTTTTTCTCAAACTCAAATGGGGTAAAACATCATTCGAACTCAAAGTCTCAACCATCATTCTGGGTTTATTTCTTTCTGGCTTGCTGCACAGCTGTAGGAACGGATCTGGACAAAAACAATAAGGAACTGCTCCTCTGGTAGAATCAAAATCGGAGAGCGGATCTTACTGGGACTCACGGGAGAAATAGAGACAGCAGCTCTTTGAACGCATTCACCAAATCACCATTCACCTTGGCCCTTGGGCGTGTTATATTTGTGGACTCACTGGACTGTAGAAGAAGATGAGAGAAAATAGATGAGGAAGAAGAGAGATGAGGAAGAAGACAGATGAGGATATGAAGATACCTTTTTGATTGAAGAGTCCACGTGAGGAAGAATGGAAGGTAAAGTGGTTTGGGTTTTTTTAATTCTCTTTGAGAAAGAGTGGTGTAGACGTGTAGTGATAGTTGCCTATCATTATCAATTAATCTTTTTTTTTTTTTGTGAGAAAATCATTATCAATTAATAGGTTAGAATAAGTTATGCATTATTAATAAGCATGCGCGCATAATATTAGGTAATTAATAATTCATTATTTATTAATTTTATGTCATAAAATAATTAAAAATAAATTAAAAATAAAAACCGCCTAGGCGGGGGCGCTAGTCCCCGGATCACCGCCCGACTAGCGCCTAGCGTTTTTTAGAACCTTGTCTAGGAGTAGCATTTCGACAGTTGGTTGATGTTGTCATACAAGTAGAAGTCAAGAACATGATGCTTAAATGGCTCCTCAACACATTCAAATCCACGCTCTATTGCTTACAACCACTGATAGAAGAGGCAGTAGAACATGGCAGGGTAGTGCATCTTCCAAAGCAAGAAGTGGAAAAGCTTATTATACTACTAGTGAGTGGTGTAGATCTTGTTCAAAAACTGATACGCCCAAAATAGATGCTCAATTTAATGTAGTCGTCAGTAGTAAATGATAAGCAAGGATCGTTTAAAGCCAAAGATCGAGGGTAACTATATTAATCACATAAAACGAAACAAAACAAAACAAAACTAACACACAAAACAAATAATAAAATCTGAATTATACTAAAGAAAAACGTCAGCAACAGAAAAGAGAAAGAAAGATGGCAGAAGAGAAAGGAAGATAGAAGAGTGCGTTGCAATCCTAAAACGAACTGATTTGGGGTTTTTGTTTTTTAACGAAAAATAAACAAAAAATAAAGAAAGCAATTCGAGATTTTAGGGTTTTGAAAAATATATGGATGAAGATGTTAGGAACTCGGAAATCCACCACCAAAACATGCTTGAGACCAATTTATCATCCTAGTTTCAATTACTATGTTGTGAAAAAGGTTTCAATCAAGAACAAACCATGAACGCATGCATAAGTTCTTATACTTCCCTAGATTACTTAAGCAAGATGAACACACCATTACTAAGCCTTTAGAATAAACAATCAAGGTATATAACGCTATCCTATCAACAATTTATTCTAAGCATTAATCACATGTGGAAGTTTGATCGAAACAAGTATGCAAAACTAGTGTGGAACGCCTACCTAGCATGCAATCCTTTTTATTTGGTTTCACCTATTGTCCTATGTGTTTTACTACCATTGAAATAAGCATTATTAACCCTTTAGGAGATTAAAATACCTATTTCTAGCCCCACTCACATGATCATAATATTTTATGTGCACATTCATAAACATAAAGATGCGAGAGTTATCTGTAAACCAAAACCAAATAAACAATTTCATAACAAAGCAATCACAAAACTAGGAATCAAAATATTGTCAAAATCAAAGAAAAAAAAAATACATACAATGAAATATATAGGGTACGAAATTTTTAAAGACTAAAACAAAACAAATTTTATTTCAATTAGAAATCGTAAACCAAGTTAGAAAAGAAATAGAATTCTAATCGTTAACAAAAACTTTCTCTCTAAGTCGTTCGGTTCCAACACGACCATGTAGCTAAGGAAAGATTTTGGTGGAGACAAAGCTCACTTGAAAACGTTTCTCGTATCCAGACCAATCCTAGACATCGTGTTGTAATAAGATGCGCCTAGTTGAAATAGAGATAGAGTTAATGTTAAAAACAAGAATTCCAAAACAATTCAAGTATGATTTACAACCCCTAATCGAAACTTTAAACAAACTAAAAATTAGAATTGTGAAAAATAAGTATTTTTCAATCCCTGGCGACGCGGCTCCAAAAATTGATACGCCCAAAATTGACGCTCAACTTAACCCTGCAATAATGTAGTCGTCAGTAGTAAAGGATAAGCAAGGATCGTTCGAAGCCAGAGATCAAGGGTAACTATATTAATCACATAAAAGAAAAGAAAACAAAACAAAACAAAACTAACACACCAAACAAATAACAAAATCTGAAATATACTAAAGAAAAACGTCAGCAACAGAAAAGAGAAAGAAAAATGGCAGAAGAGAAAGGAGGATAGAAGAGTGCGTTGCAATCCTAAAACGAACTGATTTGGGGGTTTTTGATTTTTAATGAAAAATAAACAGAAAATAAAGAAAGCAATTCGAGATTTTTGGGTTTTGAAAAATATATAGATGAAGATGTTAGGAACTCGGAAATCCACCACCAAAACATGCTTGAGACCAATTTATCATCCTAGTTTCAATTACTAAGTCGTGAAAAAGGTTTCAATCAAGAACAAACCATGAATGCATGTCCACTCTATTCTCTCTGCCGCCCTAACCTTCTCTTCACTCACAAGATGTCACAGGCATGCCGCCGTTTGAGCCAGGTCTGGAGGGAGAACCAATGGGGATGTTTAAGCCAGACCTGGAGGGAGAACTAAAGGCGCCGTTTCAACCGTGCCTCGGAGAAGTGGGGCTGCTTCAACCAGTGCTGCAAGGACAATGAGTCTGGGTTGAAGATGGTCGGATCGTTTCTCCTTGCTACCTACACGATCGTGAAGGTGACGGCGGGTATGGAGGACTTCGATAGGGTTGTATCTGCCTTGGAGAGGCTTGCTCCACAGCAGCCAGCCTCCCCACAGCAGCCAGCCTCCGCACCTATGAAGCCATATTTTGGTCAACGGGGAAGAGGATCAAGGTTTCAAGATATCAAAGAGGATGAGTCTGAGGATGATGACATTGATGGTAATGTTTGAGGATGATGACATTGATGATTACTACTGATTTCAAGTAGCAAAAAAGGAAGGAAGAGGAGACTTAGATAAAAGAGACTTGGTTTTGATGCATGGAATGAACAAATGCTCTATAATGTTTTCATGTATGGATATTTGGGAGATATTCCCTGTTTGACAGATTTTATTGGCCATGAATTTACTGAATTCATTTTATATATGGTGGGATTTGAGTTATAAAAAAAAAAAAAAAACCATGAACGCATGCATAAGTTCTTATTACTTCCTTAGAGTACTTAAGCAAGATGAACGCACCATTACTAAGCCTTTAGAATAAACAATCAAGGTATAGAACGCTTTCCTATCAACAATTCATTCTAAGCATTAATCACATGTGGAAGTTTGATCGAAACAAGTATGCAAAACTAGTGTGGAACGCCTACCTAGCATGCAATACTTTTTATTTGGTTTCACCTATTGTCCTATAGGTTTTTCTACCATTGAAATATATTAACCGTTTAGGAGATTAAAATACCTATTTCTAACTCCACTCACATGATCATAATATTTTATGTGCGCATTCATAAAACATAAACATGCGAGAGTTATCTGTAAACCAAAACCAAATAAACAATTTCACAACAAAGCAATCACGAAACTAGGAATCAAAGTATTGTCAAAAACATATCTGAGGGGCTTCAAACCTCGCCCCTAACAAAAGTGAATTAGCAGCACATTGTCTTAAATTCAACAAACAAACACATATAAGTTTGAATTACAAGAAAGTAAAAACCGTAAAGGAGAGAAGATGAGAGCCACGAATTCACTTTAAGCAGCCTTGGACGCAAGAACTCCTTCAAGATGAAGAACACAACAAGGCTTGATGATGATGGATGATGGTGTGTACGGTTTTTGCTTCTTGAAGTTGAGGAATTTTTGACTTTGTGAACTAAGGTTTTTAGGGCAGAAGATGGCGCTGCAGATGGGTGATCTTTCACGTGTTCAGATGCTCTATATTTATGAGGAGCACAGCCCAATTAAGTTTCCTTCTCCAATTCTGTTTTAAAGACCTTCCCAAGTTGCTTAAGGATTTCTTTGATTGGTGCACAATTAAATGATTTTCAAGCCTTGGTAATCTTGTGGAATTATTCTAGGACTCTCCTTGATATTTTCAGCATCAATAACCTTCCAAAACGCACACGAAATCCGTCCAAAGAAGACTCTCGGCCAAACTGCTTTGTTTTGACTGGGACTCAATTTCTGTCTCTGAAGCTTACTTCTTGGACAAGGAACAACTTCCTCTCGCCACTTTTCTGGATGGTTCTCGACTCCTTATGTGTTCTATTACATCATATCTTCTAGAATAATCAATAACCATCTAGAAAAACTCCAAGTAAGTCGCCGGAAAAGTTCTCTAAAAACGCTTCGTGAAAAGCTGACAGTTTCTGCCTTATCGGGAAGCCTACTTTGAGCTTGATTTTCTACTGCCTCGTTGATGCTTCTGACCAGTTCTTTAGCTCTTGTTCAAGTACAACATCATGTCTTTAAGAATCACTGTCCCTTAAGGTGCAGCTGGAAGAATGCAAGAAACGCTCCCCAAAACTATTCCCAAAAAACTGATTCTGAAACTGCAGCTTCCTGCTTTGCAGCTACTGTTTTGCACAAAGTTTTCTGTGGACTTCCCTTGTAATTTCCGGCCAAAAGGTTAATCACACTTGGTCCTTTACATCAGTACTTCATGAACCATTGCTTCATTGCTACCTTTAAACTTTTATTTTTCTTGAATCACTTCACGAACTACCTAAAAAGAAAACAGAGTTAAAACTGACTTTTTAAAGGAAATAGCTACGAGAAGTGTAAATGATTGCACATTATATTTGTCGCATTTTATGCTCCTATCACATGACAACTACAAAAAGTATGAATTCACCGACAAAATTTTCAATTTGAAGGAATCTGTTTTCAGGCTCTTCATTGAACTTAAAGGGCAAGTAGAAAGGACTTTGAAGGAGGCCATGGATTCTGCAAACAAAATAGTGATGGCGATCAAGAAAATTGAAGCTGCATACTTCATTCACATCATTAATCACCCATTGTAAGGATGATCAATGCATATGCAAGCAAGGCGAGGTCTGGTACTGCCCAAGTTTTCTTCCACAAGAAGAAAAGAGGCCGGGGTCTTGTGGGATATTAATGTTTAGATTACAGTTCAATTTGGAGTTGTTTATGTTAATTATTTTGTTGTTGATTGTTAAAGCGTGTGTGTTCTTTTGCACTGTAGAGAATCCAGATCCTTTTATATATGGGGTTTAACTAAAGATTCTCACTAGCTTTGAGCTATATTATTGTGCTTGGTATTGCTGGTGATAGTAGATATGCATTTTGTTTTGTGTTTAATTAATAGACGAATATCCCGAGTACATGATGAAATCTACAATATTCATTTGATAACATTTTTTTTTGACTTGAAAATGTCATCCATTATGCATTTCAGCAAGCAGTACAATAATAACCCGGCCACCTCTAAAGATCGACAATAAGAGAGTTATCATGTAGAATACCATGTAAAACCTTACTCTAGCTCGTAATTAGAGCATCTTTAGCAATGCTAGTCATTTTAAAGTCAAATTTTAGTCAAAATAGCTAAAAAGTCATTTTGGTTTTTAGCTATTTTGGCTAGCCACTTTAGAAATACATCTGCATCAATGCTCTCTATTTTAGATAGTTTTGAATTTATATAATTTTTTAAATAAGATTAAATAGTTTAAATATATTTATAAATTACATAAAATAACTTAAAAGAAATGTTTTAAATTATAGAGAGTCTCATCTCGCTCTCTATAGTTAAGAGCGAGATAGCTAAAAGTTGTAATGGAGAGCCATTTAGGAGTTTGGTGTATAGTTGCCAAAATAGATAAAAA
Source organism: Rosa rugosa (assembly GCF_958449725.1). Classification (NCBI taxonomy): domain Eukaryota; kingdom Viridiplantae; phylum Streptophyta; class Magnoliopsida; order Rosales; family Rosaceae; genus Rosa; species Rosa rugosa. Next base: position 3,461,865 of record NC_084824.1, read on the forward strand.
GTTAAACATCCTCTCCAAAATAGCTAAGGAGCCAAAATAGAGAGTCTGCTAAAAATGTTATTAATTAGTTAAGTAATGTCTAACAGAGTGAATGAAAGCTTTTGTCTGTTTGTGGTAATTGATTATAGTTCAAAGAAGAGTCTTTAGTTAAGACTTTTAAAATTAAGAGGAATCTATGAAAAAACTTTCAAATTAAATATTGGATCGATGAGTATTTTAAATTTTAATTATTTCTTCAAGATGTATACAACAGGTTATCCAAGTATCAATTTAAAAGTTTTCATGGACTCCTAATTAGCTATAGTTCAGTAGGAGCTTGAACCGATGAAATCGATGAGGTATGATAATCTATCATGTCAGATTTGCACTAAAGGGTTTTTACTCGTATGAATGAACCAATTACATAAGAAAAAAAAATAGACATACATACTTTTTTAATATATAGGTCAAGTTTACATTTTATATGCAACTAGAGGTTAAAGTCTTAAACAAAAATAAAAGCTAGTGGTTAAAACTGATATCTAGCTAGCTAGCTAGGTAGAACCTAGCAACTTGAGATTGGCTGTAGAGTCTTCGTCTTCCCCAATCTCCAACAACCAAGAAACTCATGATCAGAGGCCTCAGAGGCTTATCTTTTTCATTTAGCAGTTGAAAACGTTGAAGGTCAGTTTTGGAATTAGCAACCATACAAAGTGAGAGGCGGGCAAGCCGTGAGGATTAAGAACTGATGAAAGGAGAAAAGCTGCATGGTTTTGTTGGAATTAGAAAAACTATGAAGAAGCCTTGTGGTTGATCGAGTTTGCTGAATTGTGTGGGTGTTGATTGAAAAGGCCTATATGTATGAAGTATTAGGCAGCTACTAAAATTATGGGAAAATCTTCATCTATTAAAAACAATAAAAAATCACATCCAGATCAGATTCTCCAGACTCTAATTTGCATGAACCTCATTAATTAATTTTAATTACGTACCTCGATCAGATTGAGTTTACTCTTGTGTACCAACTCTTTTTTTTTTCTTTCCCCTATCAAATCTTCTCTTTACCTTTTTCTTAATTTGTTGCCCTTTGAGACAATATTATCATGCATGTACATTATTTGGAATGTTGATGTACTTTCTGAGAGTAGTAAAGATCTCACATGAGAAAATGAAGACATTGTTTATGAGTTTAATCATAAGGGTTTGGGACTTTAGGGCACTCTACCCACCGTTAATTGGTTTTGGATGTAAAGCCAAAATTAGTTTATCACGGTTGAGAGTAATACATAGGAAAATGAGGACCTTAGAAATGAGTTTATAAGAATTTAAGTCACTTCATCCATTACCAATTGATTTTGGATGGGAAATCTTATATTACTTTATCAACAAAGCACATCAATCTATCATTTGATGAAAACTTTGTACATTCATGCATATGAATGTATGGAATTATAATCCGTACTTAATTACTTATTCATATAATTATCAATCATTTGATGAAACTTCGTACATCATATGATGTATGGGAGAATTATAATCCCTACTTAATTACTTATTCATATAATAATGTTACCTACGACGTATGAGCACAATAACGTACTCTTCCTTCACACACCATTGTTTTTCTTTTAAGCATATATAGATAAACTTTCTATGCGTGACCGAGTCTAGGACCTTGGATTTGCTCCAATTGTGCAAAACATTGCCAGAGACATCGTAAAATTGTATATCAGCATTGGTTTTAGTTATTTTGGCCGACAAAAAACCTGGGCCGTCGTAGTACAGCTTCAATCATCGATCCCAGGGCTTTATATCACCTCTCCAAGCCTTGGAGCCACCTCCACTGGTAAAAAACTCAATTTTACTGCAGTACGTAACAATCAAACCCACATCAATTCGTGTAAACAGAAGATACATCTATTTTGATATGAGAAAATTGGGTACTGATTTAATTACCTGTCATTATCACTGATGTGCTGCAAGCAATGGTCATGTCCGTTTATATAAAAATCTATATTGTTTGCCTAAACAAGGTGAAAGAACGTAGAAAACAGTGAAATTAATTATTAGTTAGATCAAGACTGCATTGCAAGATTCTCTTAGGTGATGGAACATTTGTTTGATCTGGGGGTAACCTTAAGGATTGGGAGAAGTTTGGTTACAAGCTCAGCGGTGTTACCATGATGTCCTGCACTTCTAATTGTATGGTGACCGATCGCAATTTTCCATTTTGCAGAGGAATTTTTCAGTGCATGATCCAGACCCTGTAGTATATATTCCCCAAATTAGGAACAATAATGGCATGCAATTTGTAGAAATTGTTGAAAAGATAAAAAATTCAAGATATTTACTACTACACACTTACCTTCAAGACATTTGAAAGGTAATCCTCCCGAGGAAGCACACCTCTCCAGTCATAGACATGCCCCTTTGGATCCGTGAAGTACTCATCTACAAATGGGGTTGTGTCCACAGAGAAAATCTCTACGAAATCTGCTAGGAAACAGTACAAGATATACAATTTCATTTATGTGGTCCACCTATCAAGAACAATATGATTAATGTGTAAATTTACGTGATTACTGATCGATTAGTGGATTTCACCTGCATAGCCGATATGGAATGATCTATAGCAAAACTATCTACTGTCAATGCGTTTGCGGAGTGGATTCAGTTGTGCTAGAACGTTACCACGATAGTCATGGTTACCCAATACTGCAACAAATTGTTAATCATGCAGTATAATTTACAGTCAGCTAGATCCTTAATGATGTTTTACTGGTTAGTTAAATAGGATTATAATTTAAATATATGCTACGATCAATACCACTGAACCAATATGGTTTCTTTAAGCTTTGGGCATTGTAGATGTTGGAGAATGATTCTTTAAAAGCTGGATCATCAACGCCTTTCAAACCATCGTAGTAGAAATTGTCACCGGTGGAGAAAACAATGTCTATGTTTTCTTTGTTCGCGATTAATCCCATCTACAATCATACATGCACAAGTAAGTTCAAACTTACTGATGATTTAATCAAGCATTAACTAAAGTTGGAGAAATTTCAATTATTAGTTTATAAACCAAATCACCATCAAGTACTGCATATATGAACAAATATCTACTTGCTAATAGCCCAGCTAGTCAAAACAACCAGTCCCAAAATCAGACGAGGTTGACGGGCATGGTTAGAGATTGATAATGAAAGCATATGATCGATCATGTGGGGGTTGTTAAACGATGGAGGGCATGTATATCTATATGTATAGAGAGACACTAAGATAGTCTAATATAAATTTTACATCATCATATATAATTTAAAGAGATATGAAGCTAGTGTGATTAAAATGATATCTGGGTAGCAAGCTAGTAGGTAGAACGTACCTGGGCTGCAACTTGAGATTGGTTGTAGAGTCCTCGTCTGCCCCAGTCTCCAACAACGAAGAATTTCAGAGACCCTTCGTCGTTTGTTTGCTGTTGCAAACGTTGAAACTCAGCTTTAGCAACCAAACAAAGTGAGAGACAAGCCGTGAGGATGATGAACTGACGTCGGAAGGATAAAAGCTGCATGGTTTTGTTGGAATTCGAAGAGTACAAAGAAGCCATGAGTTTGATGGAGTTCGCTGAAGAGCTACCTAGCCTAACATGTATAGCTTGCTCTGCAGTATTAGCCGGTTACTAGAATTATAAGTAAATCTTTATTTATTAAAAGCAATACAAATTACAAAATCAAATCAGATCAGATCTTCTAGACTTTAAATCTGCATGAACCTGTCTCTCTTTTTTCTTTTTCTTTTTTCAAAATCTCACACTATTTATTCTCTAATTCACTATTATTGTCATTCTCACTCACATTAATTACTTAGAAGGCAAATCATTTTCTGGTTGGGAATGCTATGTACAACCCATAGGTGCGGTTGGATAATCCAGACTCACTTTCCTATCGGACACTACACGTGTATTTGCATTTACCAACCAGAGAAAGACTTGCGTAGGGCACCCACACCGCCCACGTGGTGCGGCAGACCAATCACTGCCTAGCAGAGGAGTCTTTTGGGTATTGTACATTTAAAAAGCAGGGGCAGTTTCGAGAAAGGGAGAAAAATTTCTGGTTTTTAATTGGAGGGCCGCACCACGTGGCGGTGCGGCAGCCACTATGCAAGAATCTCTCTACCAACAAACATTAACATATTTGCCAGCAAGGGTTGGCAGGATTGGCAAAAGCAAGGTCTTGCCTTGGTTGGCACCCCCATCCAAGGTTCGAGCCCCAGAGTTGTCAAGTTATCCCTTGCTGGTAGGTTGCTGAGTGCCGGGGTCTTGCGGGGTCCATGTGAACGCTGGTGAAACGTGCCAAATTCACGGGTGTCTAAGTCATCTCGAGGCTTGATTGCGGATACCTGCGGGTCCTACCACCTGACCACTACAGTGTGGTAGTGTGGGCTTTGGGACGTTGCGGGGTCTGTCTACTCCCAATTGTAACCGGTTCGGGACCCAGATGTTAGTTGGGCTCCTGTCAAGGCCTGTCTCAAGTAATCGGGGCAAACGGTCCAATCATAAAGTTCCTGGACCGGGGGGTCCTGCCTTCCCCGCTCCCAAATACTCATTGCCCAAAAAAAATACATTAACATATTTCTTCAATGGAAATATTTCCAATTTTGCCCTTGTGCGTTCTCGATAACACAACGCACCACATAAAATTTCTCTCTTTATGTGGCTGGGCATGCAGAAGCCCCCTTCTCCCCTGCTCTCTCCTACCCGAATAATCTGTTCTCTCTCATCTGCAACTGGATTCATAGAGAAAGTGGAAACGACTTCCATGTTCATCATTGGAAACTTAGTACGCGTCTCCACGATTCCTCAGCTCTAATTGATGTTTCAATTCTCGATCTGGGTTTCTTTTCATACGATTCGCCTCTGTCAATCTTCCACTACACTATTCGATTACGTTCAATTCCAATTTTTTTTGACAAATGTTACATCTTTTTTGTCTGTCTCGAGAAAATTTTGTTGCTGTCAGATCAAACTTTTGATGGGTTTCAAGCAATGTTTCTATTACAACAACATTAGAGCAAACTCAGATTGGATTCTCGGGTTTTAAGTTTTGTGGTTTATGCCTGGGCTATTGGGAACCTCGTTATAGCTAATTAAGAGGGTGTGGCCAATTCCAAGAATTGCTGACATGGGTTTGGCTTTGATTGTTATGAGCAGCTGAGAGTTAAGGTTTCTTCATTTCTTGGATCAATATAGTGAATAGAGAGTTTGGAGGATCTGTGGTTGGGTGAGAATTGTTCTATGGTGAGAGACAGAACAACAAGCCGGTAGTATACCCCTTTTCTGGTAGTATACCGTATTGTTTGAGTTGTCAGTTATGTAGCTTCATATAAGATATAATTGTAAATATATATATAAGTACAATATCAAAAGAAGACATAATGATCGTATCTAGAGACTGTTTCTCTATTAATAATATCGAGACCTTGAAGATAAATTTTCATCGATCAACACGGTTGAGTACGTGTACCAATTTTTTTTTGAGTTGAGTTCACTGTCATGACTTCAAGAGTACGTAAAATGCTTTATTAATACATGCACAACGCCACAACCTAGCTTTACACTAAAATTAGAGATTTCCCCATGCAAGCTTGAATCACATTCATGAATCATCTTATTCCAAGCCTTCATTTTCATTTGGTGATGATCAATTGAATCTCATCATGCATACGTAACAAATGTGGTTTATTCATATCATAGCATATGAACCTAAAGAATTAGCATTGAGCAGAATTCGTAGGGAAGATTATATAGATTATGGAAATTGGAATCAGAAATTACATTTTCTAGCTTGGCCCCTTAAAAATGATATTTAAGACTTTCCGGGATATATAGAAATCAATCCCTGCCATGGGGGCCTCCGATCCTTCTACCATCCTTATTAGAATATACAATGCTCACTTGCTTGACCTCCATCTCTACATATACATGGTAGTAGAGTAAAGGTCCTTTGATGTGCCCCATTTGTGCAACACATTACCAAAAACATCATAGAATGCAATATCTACTTGGCTTGGAGTGATTTGCACCGACATGAAACCCTGTCCGTCGTAATACAGCTTTATTTCACTTGGATCGTACGGCATTACAACGCCCCTCCATGCCTTCGATCCACCACCACTCGTTAGAAATTGAATCGGGCTGCAACAAGAAATGTTTCAAATTAATTCCATGCATAGTTTGTTTAATTAGTTTAATTAATAACAATCAAATGAAGTATAGTATACCTGTTGGGAGTACTAATGTGTTGTAAGCAATGGTCGTGCCCATTGATGTAAAGATCAACATCGTTGGCCTCAAGAATTGGGAGAAGCTGTGATACAAGCTCTGCAGTGTCACCATGTTGTCCAGCACTTCTAATTCCATGGTGACCGACCACGATCTTCCACTTCGTGTTCGATTCTTTTAGCGCTGAATCCACATCCTGTAACAAATGTTAGTTTCAAAACATAAATTGCTCCCTAAATTATAACTAAGCTAGATGTGTTAATTAAGTAACTAGAAAGTAAGTGCATATCTTGGGTACTCTACTACCATGTAAATTTACCTTGAGAATATTTGAGAGGTACTCATTTCTGGGTAATATGCCACTCCAGTCGTAGACATGGTCCTCTGGGTCAGTGAAGTATTTGTCTGCAAAGGGAGTTGTGTCCACGAAGAAAAACTCTGCAATTTCTGCACCCCAAAGATACATAGAAAATTCATTAACAAGATTAATTATCTGTTTAGTACAGGACTAGCTAGTTTAATTATAAGCTAGACGTGTGGATTTATACCTGCATCAACTATGAAGGATCTCATGGAAAGCCATCTGCCATCCAATCCAGTCAGGACAGGACTTAATTGGGCCTGAACATTACCCCTATAATCATGATTACCCAAAACTACAATACAATAAATTAGAAACGATAATTAGATTAACTTTAAATAATCACCAAAAATTTGTTTTTTCCTCTCTTTATGCGTCTCAGACTCAACGTACATATGAGGTGCACCAATTACAATATGTCTAATCACCAAGATTTTGGGATATGCGGATATACCATTGTACCATTGCTTTTGCAAGCTAGGAGCTGTGTAGATCTTGGAAAACGACTCTTCAAAGGCCGGATCGTCGATGCCCGTCAATCCATCATCGTAAAAGTTATCGCCGGTGGATATTACAAAATCGATATCCAACTTCTCTCCAACTACTCCCATCTACAAACAAATTTTAATTTGCAGGGAATTAGTATTACCTAAATTTATTAGTGAGACATAGTTAAGAGTTAAAACTTGAAAAAGCAGAAGGTAATACAGTGGAAAACATGATTGTTGCTTTAGAATAGTGCAAGCCAGCAAAACCTTTGATGAGGAAGAGACCTGAGAATTGTCTATACACAACATTACAAGCAGTCAACCAGACCAGCTGTGGGCCTGTGGTTGGGTCCTAAGTCCATACATGATACAACCACCAAATTTTGGTGGGTCATTCCGGCCAATCCGATCAAATGTCTCTCCCTAAGTTGATTTTAATTTTTAATTAATTAATTAATTTATTTATTTTTTAAGCAGTGGATGAATTAATATTTGAAGAGTGCTAATAATCCAAAGTGTTTCATTATTTTGGACGTTAGCCAATGAAGAATTAGCCAAGATGAATTATTAGACAATTGTGGCTCCACATAAAGAGTTGTCTTCAAGCGTTAATAATATCACTGTCTTGGAATAATATGGGAGAGCATAAGGAATCTGCATGGAATTATTCCATAAACAAAAAAAGGAAAAAAAAAAAGAGTATAGGAGATGTATCGACTCGCTGGGAAATGGGGGGATGGATACAAATACTGGTTGGACAAAGAAAAGATCGAAAAGAGAAGTAAATATTTATTCATGAACAGACTAGATCATATAGTTATGTAGAAATTAAGTATGTATACTAATAGATTGATGAAATAGTTACGTAGCTAACTAGGTAAGCTGGTAACGTACGTACCTGAAGAGCAACTCGGGATTGATTGTAAGTTCCTCTTCTTCCCCAGTCTCCAACGACCAAGAAGCTCAAAGATCCGTCGGCTTTGGCGGAAGCGTGTTGCAGCCGTCGTAGCTCATGATCTGCATCTGCTGCACAAGAGGATAAGCTGCAGCAGCTTACAAGTACAAGAAACAGAGCAGAGAAGAACAGAAGGCTTGCATTCATAGTCGACTTGTTTTCCATAGCTAGCTAAGCCAGGAACAAGTTTAGGCAGGGAAGAGAGTAGTAGAGAGAAATGTAGAGAATGAGATGAAGAAGCTGGGGTAGCTCCGAAGCAAAGAAAGAAAGACAACCTCTTTATATATGTGCCCGATCGAGTTGGACTGCAAAATAATGATAGAGCTAGCACGAGGTTTGTGAGGCTCAGACACATGACATTTACGCTTAATTATACATAAGTGGACAAGAAATCTCCACCTCCTTTTCTATGTATAAAGAAAAGCTAGCTAGCTTTAACGCCCAATATATATAATCCAATGCCGCCCCACTCCAACATAGAGATAGAGCCTTACATATCTTGCCACGCATGCTAAAGCTCATCGTAGACGTTATATATTGGTTGTTTGTGAACTTCGGGTTTCCCCACCACGTGGCCTTACGGACATCCAATCAGAAGCAAGTAAATTTTTCATATTTTTCGAAACTGTCCCTGCTTTCTAAAGTGCAATATCCAAAACACCCCCCTGCTGGACAATGATTGGTCCTCCCCACCACGTGTCCCGTGCGGGTGCCCTACGCAAGATTCTCTCTTATGTATATTCTACCATGAATAATCTTAATTACGCCTAGCTAGCTGGAACTTACAGACACTGGAATGTACGTGGATTTTTCTTACTTAATGATTGAGTAGAAGGTTAGATCATTTTCCAGTCCCGTCTCATCTCAATCATTCAATGTCAGTTGAGAATAATTCCGTTTAAGTGATCGATAAGACATTAAAGCTCACAAACAATACTTGAATTAATTTTCAGTCAATAGACACTTGCTTTGCGACCAAAATAAATTTTCTGTGAAATTGTTCAAACAAATATCCTAGTATTTTACGAAAAATTTGATAAATATCCATGATGTCGATCATGCCATTTATTATTGTTTTACAAAATGACAAGTAGAGAGATACTAATGTGTGAGTAAGAAGACGATCAAGGGAGGCATGGGGCATGCAAATTAATTAAAATGACAGAGGGGCTGACATCCACAATACATGGAGCATGGAATCCTTCTACTTTAGAATTCGTGTCATCCACAGTATTCATATCCATACTTAATCTTCAAAAACAACAAAATGGTTATACATATATATAATATTATGCTCACATGCAGGATATGGTTTATGATTGATATCCAAAATTTTGTGTGTTCAAATAATTCTGATTTTCCATGGCTAGCGTATCAGCATGTATTATACAAGCATCCACTCAACTATGAATTGTTATCTATAATTCGTGTATGTATATATTATCAAGTTTCTGCAAATGATCGATGTGATATGCGTAACGTTTTCCACTAGCCAAATTTTTAGGTGGATTAATTCACTTTTTAGAGAAATTTCTGGTAACCTCGCGGTTTCTCTTAGCTTAGCCAACCACTGTTTTGAATCAAAAGCAAATAAAGCTACTTGTTGACGTAGTTGTGGCTAATAAAGGACTAATAATTATGAATGAAAAGCTGATTTATTGAATAAAAGAATAAAGTTGGGACACGTAAAAAAGTCATGTCCGTTTTTTCCATCTGTACTCTGTTCTTTGTCAAAAAGCAAAAAAAAAAAAAAAAATCTTGTGAGAAATGAACTTGTGAATCATATGATTCAATAATTAATCTTCAGACAATGGTCATACTATTATAGTATTATTATCGGTCTCATTGTCTCTAGTCTCAATAGAACTCGATTGAAACGCCTTCTCCATGCCGGATGCTCTCGATTTCTTATCTCTATCTAACTTTATTCAACCAAAGATACTACTCCAAAAAAAAAACACACTAAGAAACTATATGTATTCTACTTTTTGTCACATGTATTTGTTTGTTTACTATATATAATATATGAAAGACATGGTTAGCATGGGTATCGATGGAGTACATATCATCAGCATTATTTGGTTCGGACTAGCTAAGCTACCACCCCCAGTTATTATCTGCCTCAGTGGGTACCTATACATGTATATATCATGCATGTCGCTATCGTATGCGATGTTATGTGATATGATTATTTATTTATTCCAACATTGAACCTGTCGATTGATAATCTTAATTTGATTGCCATAAAAAAATTAAAAAAATAAAAATCTTAATTTGATCGATATGTCAAGTGAAGTTTAGGCTTTTTTTTTTTTTTTTTTTAGCAATTAAATAGAGGATTAGGCGATATTAGTTCCTCTGCGACAGCCGATATGGGGTGACTGGCACCCACCCACAATCTCGAAAGAAAGGGGGCCATCGCAACCGGGAACCCACCGCCCATCCCTCTATTTTATTTTATTAAAAAAGGAAAAGAAAACACAAGAAGAGAGAGGGGGACAAGAACCAAAACCTCTCTGAAAACAAAATGAAATAAAGTACTCAAAGTGAGCACTGAGCTAAAATAGTTACGAACTAATGAATAGAGCAATCATGCAGCAGAAACCACCGTTGTATGAAATCAATCAAGCACTTCAGAATTAGCTAATACGGAAATTCGGTAACCCTTGCAGATTGTGAACAAAGGCAGCTGATGCACAAGGAGGGCAAGAGTCCCACCAATAATGCCCCTCATGATCCACCCCATAGTTAGCTAAGCAATCAGCCACTTGATTCCCTTCTCGATAAATATGTGAAAACTGAATCTGCATAGAAGAGAGAATGGTACAACAATTGACCCAATCAACACTTAGACGCCAAGGGACTGAGTAATTTTTATTGGCAAGAAAGTGAATTGCTACCGCTGAATCACACTCAATCCAGAGAGAAGTCCATCCATTTCCTGATGCTATTGAAACTGCATGAATAATGGCTTGAAGCTCTGCTTCTAGGGCAGTAGCAATACCCAAGGAACCAGCAAAACAACCCATACAATTACCCAAGTGATCACGAAAAATACCCAAGTGAAGTTTAGGCTTATTTGGACTATCAAAGAATGATAATCAGTGATCAATGCAACAAAATCATATATGTATTATACTAGGCATTTAAGAGCAGGTCAAAATTCATTAGGTTTGCTTCACACAGTGGGGGTTTAAACCTTAAGATATGAGAGTCTGTTCACTTCCATTAATTTGCCTGTAGTCAGCTGTCGTTGGATTGAAGGTTGAACTCTTACACCGCGGACCTTATAATTGGTGGTGGTTCAACGGGACCTTGGTTAGGAAGCAGTATTTCCATAACCTAAACTTTATTCATTAAAAAAAAATCAGCTAGCAGAAACTAGTCAATTATATCCATTTCTTTTACAAAAACCTGTACACTATTGTTAAGAGGGTCTAGGCATGTACATTCTTTCTAATTAGAAAGCGGAGTGAAGCTGCTTATTGAGCTTCCATGTATGCAAAACCCTGCCTAAAACGTCATAAAACACGATAAGAGCATCCGATCGGGTCAAGTTCACAGACATGAAACCTTGACCATCATGGAAGAACTTCATGGCCTCACTATTGTATTCCTTAATATCACCCCTCCATGCTTTCGAACCCGCTCCGCTTGTGAAATACTGAATCGGACTGCAAGAATTACATCCATCGATCCAAATGTTAATCATACTTAAGAGACACTGACAGTGTTGTTTACTTTTTTGAGGTTTCTCGGTATAGTTAGTGTACCTATTGAGGCTGCTAATGTGCTGCAGGCAGTGGTCATGTCCATTCATGTACATATCAACATTATGAGCCTTGAGTATTGGCAAGAGGTGCCTCACCAGCTCCTGTGTCTCGCCGTGATGTCCAGCACTTCTGATTGTATGGTGACCAATCACTATCTTCCACTTGGCACTCGACTTCCTCAATGCTACATTTAAATCCTTGTTAATCAAATGTTGTATATATTAGCATAATGTTGTCCTTGAAGTTTTATGTGTGGGTATTTGAATATAAAAGCAATATATATAGGAATCATAAACATCTTATGATCTTAGGGTAGAAATTAACAAAAAAGTTGCCCCGCCTATGGCCGGATATAATTCACCTTTAGAAGGTTGGTAATGTAAGCTCCATGGGGAGACACACCGCTCCAATCATATTGATGCCTTTTGTCAGTTACGTATTTGATCGCAAATGGAGTAGTATCCACGAAAAAAAATTCTGCAATTTCTGCACAATTTTGCATTATGGAAGTGTAAGGTAAAGATTCGTTAATCATCACTGTTTGATGAACGAGTACGTTCTAACTTGTAAGGAAACTTGAGAAATATTTCTTTATAGATACACAAGGTCTATGCATGGTGTTAATTACAATGAGCTATATGCATTTACCTGCAGCATTGACAATAAAAGATCTCAGGCAAAGCCATCGACTATCAATATTTCGGAGGGCAGGGCTCAATTGTGCCTCTGTATTACCCCTATAGTCATGATTTCCTAAAACTGCATGCACCCATAAACATAGAAAGATATAAGAAATCTTTAATCTGATAATGAGGAAGAGATTAATGTTCTTAATGTTTTTCAGTAATTAATTACTACTAGTCACATACTCACCACTATACCACTGTTTTTGCAGGCTCTTAGCTGTGTAAATGTTTTTAAAGGAATCCAAAAATGCAAGATCATTTACACCCTTTAATCCATCCCCATAGAAATTATCTCCCGTCGATATCACAAAATCTATATCCAACTTTTCTCCAATCCTTCCCATCTGTCTTGCATACCAAGAAACATGAAGACCTTATCAGTAGCGAATTAATAAGTACTGAAACATACGTACCGATTTTTAGTTTTGAAAATCTTGACCTGCCAAGCAACTTTGGATTGGTTATAGAACCCTCTTCTGCCCCAATCTCCAACCACCAGAAATCTAATCGAGCCATCATCTTTCGGTGCGTGTTCAAACCTCTGAAGCTCTGCAAAACTAGAACTGATCTCCGAAGAAATGCAATACAGTAACACAACCAAAACCAAATGAACGCGTGAAGCTCTGGTTCTTTCATAACTAAGACAAGCCATGGCTAAGTTGCTAAGTATCATGGCTTTTCTAGGAGACTGGGGTTAATTAGCGAAGTAGGGTAACTAAATTAATAGGAGAAATTTGTTTCAAGGGGGAGGATCCAAAGTGCAGGAAGCCAGGAAGGATAGATAACTACTGGGTTATTAAGTGAAGACAAATTAATACTAGAAAAAAAGGTATTAATTTGTCAGATAAATATTTTAAAAGTGATTAATAGAATTAAGAGCCAGATCTGGGATTGTATTTAAGCTTGTATTCATGAGCATGTCCTGATCTCTTAAGTTTGGGGTGACTCCTTGTTTAGGTCCCCATGCCAGAACGTACAAACATACTGTGGCAGGCCATCTTTCGAGGAGTACTTGCAACTATTTTAGGAAGCAAATGGTTGGATGTATAACCCATTTAGAATTTTTTTTTTTTTTTTTTGATCGGGTTAGTTGTTAGTAACTCACACACCCATGCAGTGGTATCCCAGCGCCAGGACACCTGCACCGACATTGCGGCGAAAGCCTGGCAAAGCCAGACTAATCCACTGCACCGCAGACGCACGAACCCAAAGGGTCCCTCAAATCTGCTGGCCACGGGATGGAGCTGGGATTCGAACGCAACCCATTTAGAATTTTAGGTAAGATAACCAAATACATATATGGAGTATATCATGCTTTCTAATAGAATTGTCACTTAATCTATTGTAAACCTAATATAATTTGCTATTCCTCGTTTTCAAAATAGAAATAAAGAAATTATTATTATTATTATTATTTTTGCTGAAGCAAATAAGGGGTCTTCCCCTTACATGAATTTATGGAAGCAAATGGTTGGATGTATAACCCATTTAGAATTTTAGGTAAGATAACCAAATACATATATGGAGTATATCATAACACTTCATCTATTGTAAACCTAATATAATTTGCTATTCCTCGTTTTCAATTTTTTTAATAAATAGAGGATTAGGCGATATTAGCTCCTCTGTGAAAGCCGATTTGGGGCGTCAAGCGCCCACCCACAATCCCGAAGGAAAGGGGGCTATCACAACTGGGAACCCACCACCCGTCCCTCCATTTAGATTTATTAAAAAGAAGAAAAAACAATACAAATAGGGGAAGGGGGACCAAACCAAAACCTTCCCAAGAGCAAATAAAAAAGAAGAAGAAAGAAACCCATAGTCAAAGGGTGCAAAACAAAAAGGAAAAAGTAAAACTAGCCAAAACTAGTGCACGGAGAACATATAAATTAGAGAGAACATGATCATGGAAACCACCTGCATGGCCATCCTTTGTGCACCAGCATTTGCTGCATCCTCATCAACATGACAAAGGTGCAGTTTGATCAAAACCAAGAGCTGCAGGTTGGAGCATCTCGTCTGTAGCAAATAGCAGCTAAGCATGACGAAAGTAAGGAAAACCCAGAGAGTCCATACGTAGGAATGGAATAATTTCAACAGGAGGGGAAGTGTGCCAAACCAAAGATGGTGAAGACAAACCCAGATTAGCAAGCCTATCAGCGACAGTGTTCCCTTCTCGAAGAACATGAGAAGAAAAGAAAGACATTACACGAGTTCTAGCCACACAATTAAGCCACGGGATGCGCAACTGCCACGGGGGGACAAAAGATGGTTTAGAGAAACATTCAACCACACTAGTAGAGTCACATTCAAGCCACACACAATGCCAACCTAGCTGAAAAGCCAATTCAACCCCAATAATTACCGCCATGAGCTCTGAAAAGAAAGCATTATGATGTCCAAGGCTCGTGCTAAAACCTCCAATGAAACGACCTTGACAATCCCGAAAAACACCCCCACAAGCTGCAGGACCTGGATTTCCTTTAGCAAGACCATCAGTATTGAGCTTAATCCACGGAGAAATAGGAGGGTGCCACAGAACAAGCCTATTTTCTTTTCGGGTTTTAGCGGTTGGTGTCACACCCAATGCAAGAAGCAATTGGGCATCTAAGACTCCATTGGTGTCACCAGGCATATGAGGAGCAACAAATTGAAGCCAAGCTTTAATAGATCGGAAGACACGCATAAGAGACGGTTTTTTGTTCTCAAACCGTAACTTATTACGAGACTTCCAAATAGCCATAATTACATACAAGCCTCCTGCAAGCCAAAGATTTTTCAATTGAGTAGAGAAGGCCTTGTGAGTGAAAGCATTCCAAAGATCTAGCAAAGAGCCACTGGATGGCAAAGAACAACCAAAGCAGCAAGCCAACCATTGCCAAACATGTTGAGCAAAAGAGCAATTGAAAAAGAGATGAGTCTGATCCTCTGTAAAACCAAAATTACAAAGCTGACAAACAGACACCATAGGAATACCTCTCTTTTGAAGTTGATCATCCGTAGGCAATTTATGATGAAATAAGCGCCAAGCTAGCAAAGAATAGCGTGGAGGAATATAGTTACGCCACACTGAAGAAACCCATGTCGGCGATAAAAATTTTGGTCGTAACTGTTCATAGGCAAATGAAAAAGAAAGAGTCCCATTACTAGAATGCTCCCAAACAAGAGAATCACTAATAGGTTCCAAAGGGAGGGGGACTAGCATGATCTCTTTAGCCAAATCTGGGAAGGCTTGACAAAATCGAGCCGGCAAAGCCCATCTTTGATTTGAGATAAAGGAAGCAATAGTAGATGTCAAATGAGCAGAATAAGTCGTAGCATGAAGCTTATCAACAATGGGTATATCAAGCCATTTTTCAGTCCAAAATCGAACTAATCGTCCATCCCCAATGAGCCATTTTGAATTTTGAAACAATAGGGAAAGAGAAACTTTTAACCCATGCCAAATTGAAGAACCAAAATATCTAATCTTCATATGATGGAAGATCGAGAATCGGCGACGGGCAAAAATACTCCATGCGGAATTAACTGTTAGAACACGCCACCCCATAGTAAGAAGCGTTGCAGAGTTAAGAGTTTTCAGATGTCGAAGACCAACCCCAACTTCTTTCTTTGGTGCACAAATTTGATTCCAGGAAACAGTGACAAGCTTTTTAATGGCTATGTTCCCAGACCATATGAAATTGCGAGCACAAGTTGATAAGTATTTAATGAGTGATGACGGCCAGAGATAAGTAGAGAAACTATGAAGAAGCATACTTTGAAAAACATCATGAACTAATTGAACACGCCCAACCATAGATAGAAGTTTCCCAGTCCAACCCACAAGGCGAGCTTTTGCTTTATCTGCCAGAGCTTGAAGATGTAACCGACAAGGCTTACCTTTGAAAATTGGGACACCCAAATAAGTGAATGGGGCACTTCCACATTTAAAGCCCAATATACGGTGTATTGGCTTACGTCGATGAGCATAGGAATCTCCCAAATGAAAAGTACTCTTTTCTTTATTTACTAGCTGCCCAGAAGCCTGACCATAACTCTCTAAAAAAGATTGCAGACAAGTGAGAGAAGAGATATCCCCGCGGCAAAATATAAATAGGTCATCTGCATATAAGACATGAGTGAGGGAGCAACCTCGCGGAAGGGATATAGGTTTCACATGCCGAGAAGCAAACAGAGAGGAAAGTCCTCTGCTCAACGCCTCCTCAGCAATACAGAATAAAAGTGGGGATAAAGGGTCCCCTTGCCTTACTCCTCTAGCACAAGGGAAATAACCTTTTGGAGAACCATTAATCATAACTGACAATCTTGCTGAATTAAGGATGGTATTGACATAATTCATGAAGTCTGGCGAAAAACCAAATTGATGGAGAACCTGAAATAAGAACTGCCAATTTAGGATATCAAAAGCTTTAGCAATATCAACCTTTATACCCACATTACCACCTCTAGTTTTCCTGTCCAATAAATTGAAACCCTCAGAGACCAGGCCAATACAATCAGAAATACGACGTCCCGGCAGAAATGCAGATTGATTAGCTGAGATAATACGTGAGGCAATAGGGCCCAGACGATCAGCCAAAATTTTTGGTATAATCTTGAAAAGAAAATTCGCCAAGGCAATTGGCCGAAATTGGGAAATTAAGTTTGCACCTTCAACTTTTGGAAGAAGCACAATAAAATTAGAATTAGCATTAGGGTACAACCAGTTATGCTGAAAGAAATATTGCACAAAAGCTACAACATCTGCTCCAACAATATCCCAACAATTATGATAGAAAGCACCTGGAAACCCATCAGGACCTGGGGAACTGGAGGGATTCATGGAGAAAACAGTACGTTTAATCTCTTCTGGAGACGGCATAGCTGTAAGCATAGCATTTTCTTCACCTGTAATTAAGTTAGGAATAATATTACATATCTCATCAATTCCCCTAGCTAGGAGGCGTACCTGGGCCATATAATGATTGGTAAAAGGTTACAACATGATTGGATATGTCTTCCAAGTCAGTTAGAAGAGAATGACCATCATGAAGACAATTTATGTGAGCTCTGGCGGTCTTGTTTCTAGCATAGGCATGAAAGAAAGAGGTGCATTTGTCCCCATCTGTAAGCCACTTAACCTTGGCCCTATCCCTCCAAAATGCTTCTTGACGCCGAGTTGCATCAAGCACCGCTGTTTTGGCCTCGACTTCAGCTGCAAAAAGATGTTCAGAAAACCCATTTGAAGAAATAGTTTGTTGAATATCAGCTAGCTTGGCTCGAGCTTCTTCCAAAAATCTATGAACATTCCCAAAGACACTGTAATTCCAATGCATGAGGCATAGCTTCAAAGCTTTAAGCTTTTGCAGAGTGACGTACATTGGGCAACCAGCAGGAGTAGTATTTCTCCAACAATTCGCTACAAGGTCCTGAAAAGAAGGATGAAGAAGCCACATTGATTGAAATTTGAAGGGTTTTGGTCCCCCAATAAAATTCCTATTAGCTGAGAACAAAAGAGCATTATGATCTGAAACCACTCGTGGAAGTGCAATGCAACTTGTTAACTGCTAGGACTCATTCCAGCAAGTATCACATAAAGCACGATCAAGGCGGCGTTCAATATGACTTCGCCCACGACCCCTAGCCCACGTAAAGAAAGCCCCTGAAGTATCCATATGAGAAAAATCACAAAGCTCAGTGACACTTATGAAATTCTCACAAGATGAACGAATAGGAGGCTGCCCACCCAAGCATTCATGGGCACCTAAAATTGCGTTAAAGTCCCCAATCACCATCCAAGGAACAGATGTATTCTGCCGAAGATGCAATAAATCTGACCAAAGGCTTTTACGCTTCAGAGCCGTAGTAGCAGCATAAATAAAGGAAAACTGAGACAGTACCCCCTCCATGTTGACTTGAATAGTAATCTGTTGCTCAGAAGAGAGAATTATTGAAGAAGTAGAAATATGTGATGTTCCCAGGAGCCAGATATTAGGAATAAGATTGCCCCGTACATTCATAGAAATAAGCCGTAAATTTAAAGAATCCCAATAAGAAGTGGGAATCATGTCAAAAGAAATCATCGGTTCTGAAATACACACCAAATCGGGATGATACTGACCACATATATTTGAAAGTTCATTACGGGAATCAGAATTACCAATTCCCCTTATATTCCAATAAAGAAGCTTCATCGGAGCTTTTGAGGCTTATGACGAACCCGGGAAGGGTAAGGAGTAGTTCTAGTACTAGAAGCCAAAGTCATTTTCTTCAACTGCTTTGCCTGAGCTTTTTGCTGTGACTTTATCAAAACAGGAATAAAACCGTCAACATCTGCTCCATTAACAAACCGAGCCACTGCATCCACTTCTAATGCTGCTCTAGAATCCTGTGGACCAAAGCCCGGGGGCGGGCTTAAAGGAGCAACAGTATTAGCCTCACATTCTTCATCCAAAATCTCATTCCAAGATCGGTTAGGAGTATTTCTGCCATTAAAATCATCACCACAATCATCTGACTGAACATCCTCCACCACTCCGTCAATAGGGTTGTCATTCTCCATCATCACCTGATCAGCAATATGGTCAATATATTTAGAAGCTGCACCTTCCACAATATTATTCACACAGTCTATAATAGCTAAATCGTCCTCAGCTTGGGATGACTGCTCAATATGAACCTCATGAATACTAGTGTTACTCTTCTCAACATTAGGTTCATTAGGATGAATACCGGAACCATTGGAGCTTGTTCAATATCAAGGTTCCGCTGTCCACTTTGTTCAGTCTCGTGGACCACCATTTGTTGAGTGGGATGGCCAGGGACATTCAAATCCTTGTGTTGAAGCCCACTCTCCAGAGCTTCATTAGCTTGCTGCACAACTGGCACAGTCACAGTCTCTTTGCTCTTAACTCTGTATTCGTGACGAACTTCTTTACGTTGATGCACCATCTTTTTAATCGGATTCCCAGTTGGCCTCAATTGTCGGCAAACCCGTCGCTCATGACCGATGAGGCCACAATGATTGCATTGTGGAGGAAGGTTTTCATACTCAATACCAACAGGGAAGCAATGGTTTTCTCTTTCCACCGTAATGGAATTTGGGAGGGTACCCAAAAGATCGACATCCACCAAAACCCTTGCATAGTACCCAAAACGCTGCTCCTTCGTCGCTGCACCTAATTGTAATGGAGTACCAACCCCATGAGCAATTTCAAGAATATGATGGTGATGCCAATACTCTTGACTTAGACCCGAGATACGAATCCAGATTTGTGCATGAGTTTGAGGGAGAACCTCCCCTGGCTTGAAATCTGGTTTCCACTGTGACATATCCCCGACTCAAGTGTACATGTCCCACCGCCCCATGCCTTGTGCATATCAACCTCAGAGTTGAAATGAATGTCGAAGTACCCTTTGCCGATGGGGACCAAACGCCATGGTCCTACTGGCTGCCAAAGCGATTGTAAAGAAAGCTTTAAAGTTTCAGTCTTCATCGGTGGTGATCCCTTACGCAAAAGAAGACGACCAATGAGATTAGTACGGCAAGCCCTCAACTGCTCTTGATAAATCTGCTCATTAATCTTGACGTACACTGTTTCTCCACGGATGGTCGGTGCAGCAAGCGTATTAATTGGAATATGAGTTTCATCACACCCTGCAACAATTGACGCAAAGGTTTTTGGCTT
This sequence comes from Rosa rugosa, assembly GCF_958449725.1. Classification (NCBI taxonomy): domain Eukaryota; kingdom Viridiplantae; phylum Streptophyta; class Magnoliopsida; order Rosales; family Rosaceae; genus Rosa; species Rosa rugosa. Next base: position 3,482,054 of record NC_084824.1, read on the forward strand.
TTGAGGTTTTGGTGCAGGAGCAATGCATTCAGACTCCTTGTCAGACAAAGGGCCTAAGAAAGCCCAAGGGCAGACCACCTGAGATTCACCCATGGCGGTCAGAACCGCGGAGGCGCCGCTGCTGCCACCAGAAAACCCTAAAATTTGTTCAGCGTGTATTTTTCTTCTCAGCGCGTGTCATCCAAATTACATATCAATTTCCTTCGTAAACAACAAATCATAGCCGTTCTTCGTGACATATGAAAGCATGAAATTAAGTGGCAAAGTTGAGAAATAAAGGAATTATTATTATTGTTATTATTATTATTATTATTAGCTGAAGCAAATAAGGGGCGTGAATTTATTGAAAAAGTAAGAAGAAAAGTAAGAACTTAAGAGGGGGACCGAATCAAACCTCCCTACAAAAGCAACGAAAAAGAAACAAGCTATCGTAACTGAAATTGAGGAATACCCAATTGGTCACTCTGACAATGCGATAAAAAAAAAGATGGAGGAGCATCCCACCACACCATATTAGGAGAAGTCGTACCATAATTCGCCAAAGCATCAGCTACCTTATTACCTTCACGAAAAATATGTGATGCACGAAAAGTCATTTGAGAAATCTTGTACAAGCAAATTGAGCCAGCTAATACGAAGGTGCCAGGGGACCAACAAAGGAGACTTAATAAAATCTAGAATAAGAGAAGAGTCAATTTCTAGCCATATGTGCTTCCAATCACGAGCTCATGCCAGCTCAATTGCCTTAATCATAGCCATCACCCCTGCCGCAATGAAACTAGGAATCTCAAGATTAGAAGCAAAAGCTCCAAGAAAATGCCTGTTGTGAAATTTTAATTAAAACTCGCAAGAGCACGAATCGTCGTTAGTATAGTGTGCAAGTACGAGGTCGTTCAAACTGAGGATTGATAATCAATTTAAATCCTTACCTAATTAATCCAAACACAAAAACACATAAACAATCAAACTAAAGAAGATATGGTTTTGAGGTTTTCGACTAAACAAATAATGTGAAAATTAAAGAAAGAAAGAAAGAAACAAATAATGATAAAACCTAGGGTTTCATAATCAACCACAAACAATCCTATTTATGTTTCAATGCAATTAACAGATTCTTTTGTTTCTCTAGATGATAATTCCCGTATCTAAGTCATTCTCAGGTACTCTAGACCATAGTTTTCCTTAAGTGTATGATGCTCTCCCTCTCGGGAATGCAGTTTATCCTTCTCAGGTATAAATTTAACATGCAAGACTCATTACGCTTTAGAAAACAAGAGAATCAAGCAAACCATTAGTCTTTCTCAAGTAATAATGTAATTTTAATTTACCACACTTAATCACAAGAAGCTAATCAAATTATATTGCATCTCTGCTTCAAATTTGTCTTCCAATTACTATATGCAAAGCCCTAAGGTGATCAATTAAAGAACTTAAACATAAAGCATCAATTCAAATAGTGATTAAGCATTTATCATAAAGAAACTATAAATCCATCAATAAAACATCAAAGTACATAAACAATCATGAGAGGGCATCATCCTAACCCTAGAAAAGGTTTAACAAAAGATAACTAAGTAAAACATAGGAAAAACATAAAAGGAATGGAAAGGAAAAGAAAGGGAAGATGGATGAGTCATCTCCGCTCCTTAGGCATCTTCAATGTGCTCCCGAGACTCTTCCTCTCATGTAAATTTTTGCTCCCTTATATAGGGAAGATTTCTGCTCATCTTTGGCTTCATGTTTCCTTGTAAAACTTGGGTTTAGATTCCTTTCTTCATTTGGAATGGGAAAACTTTGAAATATCTCTTGTAGAAGTAGGAATAAGTTCATCATTTAATCCTCATCTGAATTAACTTCCTTGAAACATTAGGATTGACGATCTTGTGCCACGGAACTTGAGTTCTCCACGAGTGGTTGTAAATTCTCAAGCAGATTTCCTGTCCGACCTATCTTCACTCAAATAATCATAACTTTCTCCTGAAGTATCGAAATCGAGATCCGTAAAATTCTACAGAAAGTAGACATCCGTAGCTTTCCATGTATATAAGGCTTATTGTCTGATTCGATCTGAGAATTTCCCAGTAATTTGGCGAAGTTGGGTGTTCTGCACAGACAGATTCTGGAATGTGGTATTGCAATCGCCTTTCAATCCTACTTAGCTCATTCTAGCTTCTTTTCTTCTTTCTATGAAACAAACCTACAAAAACACTAAAACATGTAAATGAATCATAAATAAGGAGAACTAAACATAAAAACCAAGATTAAGAGGCATAGAAATATAGGATAATATGAGCACATCAACGCCCCATATGATCCCTAAACACAGCTCCATAACCTCCAATCCCCTCATCATTTTTCCAAGCTCCATCAGAACTAATCTTAACCCAACCAATCAATGGGGGATGCCAATTCACCTCTATCACTCTAGGGGCACGACACAATCTGCATTGGGCCCCAAAGGCTTTCAAAATACAAAGATCTTGGATGGAATTGTGCATGGTACCTGTTGCCAAACGACTAACTACTTGAATATGACAAGAGATAAGTCCACAAATAGTAGCAACTGAAAACACCTTGCCCTCATGTCTCATTTTATTTCTAGCATTCCACACAAACCACAATATTGAAGTGAAACAAATCAACCATAAGTTTTTGAGCTGGCCAGGAACTTCTTCCTACAGCCATATCCACTTGTAAACCCTCTAAAATTGAGGGAGGAATTCCACCCAACTCAAAGAGAGAAGTAAAATGACTCCATATTGCAGCCATAAAAGAGCAATTAAGAAAAATGTGATCAAGAGATTCAAAATTGATACCACAAAGATCACAATGAGAGACCAAAGCTACTCCCCTTCATTGTAAAAAATCATCAGAAATTATTTTACCTCTTAAAACCTTCCAAGCTAGCAGAGACATTCGAGGCAAGATTAATTTAGACCATAATGATTTGCCCCATGCTACTGAAGGAGAAGGTTGCCGCAAAAATATGTAAGCATGCTTTGCAGTTAACTCACCAAAAGAGGAAGCGGTCCAAACGAGTTTGTCTTCTGCCGAAGGATCTGTGGCAATTGGAACTTGACTAATCCAATCACATAAGGCTGGAAAATAGAAGTGTAGAAGCTGAGGCAAGTCCCATGAACCATTACTAATAAAACTCGAAACCATATTTGGAAGATTGTCTCGTAATGCAACACGGACACCGAAGAAATCACTAATGAGTTTGCCCAAGAAGTTATCTCTCCAAAAAGAAATCTTATCTCCTGAACTAATTAACCATCGAGCGAACTAATTAACCATTGAGCATTATCTTGAACAACAACCCAAAAATGACGATTACCAGGCCATATAGAAGAAGAAGCATAAGAACGACGCCGAACAAACCGCTTCCAAATGAATGAACAACCTTCAGATTGAGAAGAAAAAACCTTCGAGCAGCGCTTTAATAATAAGGAATGATTCAAGAGCACAAGCTGCTTAAGCCCTAAACCACCCTCATTATTTGTTTTTTGTTGAAGGAATATCGATTTAGTGTGCATTATCAAACTAGGAGTAGCAATAGGAGAGAAGGTTCTAGATTTCCCAATCCTACACGGATTGGTATTCCTTGTAACATTAGAACTAGTACTTTGTAATCCCTATATATAGGGCTCCTATTCTCAATAATAATACACACATCTCTCTCAATACCAATATACTTAAACACGTTATCAGCACGACTCTAGCCACAAAAATCGAAACCAACTATTCTGCCTACCTGCGTGCCTACTGCCCCAGCAGCCCCTAGCCCGAGCTAGCCAAGCCTTCGCTGCAGCCTGCTCCTTGCGCGCCCAGCGCTACGCGCCCCTGCGCTCCGTGCTGCCCGCCTACGCGCCCGTGCGTCTGCAGCCCCGCGTCGCTGCACTGCTGCTCCTGCAGCTCTGCCGCACATCTGCTGTTCCTGCAGCACCTACGCGCCCCTGCGCACGCATCCCTACTGCCCCTGCAGCACCAACGCACACCGACTGCACCTTTCCCCTTTCCTGTGCATGTCCGTCTGTTTGCAGGCTCCGAAACATCTAGTTCGGAACCTCGGATCAAAATCTTTTCTTCATCAAAGTTTTTCATCTCTGTCTCTTCCATCTGACCTCCGAATTTCAGCCTTATCGGAGTTATTTTGAGACCAGTACAACAATCAAAGTGAAAACTGTTCAGAAGAGAATTTGCTCCGAATTTCAACAAGCTTGACCTTATAAACATTCGCTGCACGCCTCTACTCGGATTGCTTCGCTCCATCACACCTGCATCGACACGCGCGTGATCCAAATACATGTAAGTATTCAAAAGAGTAAGTTTTGAAGTTCCTATAATTCGGAATTTATATTTCTTCTTCTTTTCTCGGGGACTTGAAAACCTCCCTTCTTCTACATCCCACCTTTCTTATAACGTGGGTTCGATCATTGAAAAGCGGAATCGTGGGGATTCACGCAATTAACGAACTAAGAGCGTTCGTAAGACTTCGGACTAAGAGCGTCCGTAAGCATCGATTTACGACCATACAAACATCATTGTTTCGGTCTAATCCAATCATTCTTGGAAATCGATTTCTTGGTAGCATAGCTCGGAAATCTTATTAGTTTTCGTGGAAGCATTGACTCCGAAACTAACTTGTCCCTGTTTCATCTTTCAGGATGTCAAACATGAACAAACTCGATTTTGTTCCATTGGATTATGCAGGCAAAAGGTACTTAATTTAGGTCACTGATGTCGAGATCCACCTTATTGCCCGTGATTTATTGCATACAATCCAAGAGCTTTGTCCTATAGAAACAGCTCCAGACCCTCAAACTGAGAAAGATAATTCCAAGGCACTTGCCTTCATGAAACGTCACATGGATAGTGACCTACAGTTTGAGTTCATAAATGAGGATAGTGCCATAAAGCTTTGGCATGCGCTTCGCGGATGATATGGCAATGTTCGTGACTCCATACTTCCGAATACAGAAGCAGAATGGAAAGATCTTCGCTTCTTTGAATTTGACACTGTCATGCAATTTTATTCGGAAGCTCTCAGCATCAGAGCAATGATGCGTCTTTGTGGAAAAACAATCACAGAAGACCAGTTGATTGAGAAAACCCTCAATACCTTCCCCGTCTATGCTATGAGGTCCTCTAACTTACTCCGGACTCATGTAAATGCAAGACGGATCACAAGTTTTCAATAGCTTATTGAAGCTATGGCCACTACTGAAAGACGTGGCAATGAACTTGTGCAAAGAAGATTTGATAGGCTTCAAGATAACTATCAAGAGCATCGTCCTATGGCTAGAGAAAGTCGCCATCGACGTCATGATCCATACAATCGAAATGCTCAAGAAGGTAATCGCTCAAGGCGACAATCCCACGACCGTAGGAGGCGTGATTTTGAGGGACATAGGGTCGGAAACCATGGAGCCAACGTTGGCCATGGGCACCACTTTCCAACGCCACCAGTCCTAGGGACTATGCATATTGCGCCAATGCGCCTCAATCAAGGGAGAATCCTCTTTATGGTGTCTATTTCTGATATGGAACGTCTGATTAATGGATCTGAATTTGCAATGTACCTACGAAGGTAGTCGCATCAGGGTGATCAAGACATCGAGTTCACAAAGACTTTAACTCTGGCGATGAAGACAAAATGCCGCAGATTTTTATAGTCTTTATTATTTCCAAGAATCATGTAATGGCAATTATGCCTTAAATCAATAAAATGACTTATTGTATTAACTCTTTCCCTCTAGGCGTACTCAAGAGTAATTGTGATGTCTAGGCAAGGTTTGATCTGAGAGAACGGTTTTAAAAGTGAGCAACGCTCCACCAAAATCTCTCATTACCTTACCTGGTCACAACTAAATTGAAATTACCGAACGGATTGAGTGACTACGATTTGTCTACGGTTTGATTTTTATATTGGATTAGATTTTGGTCAAGAAACTTTGATGTAATCATTGGCTATTATTAATAAAGTATCGATTTTTTTTTTTTTCGAACTTTATTACTTCAAAGATATAAGAGCCAATGGTTTTCATGTGGAAACACATTGTGAGAATGGACAAGAGTTCCTTTGCATCACCTCTAATGACTACGGACATAAACGAGTCTTAGAGAAACTTATGTGTCGCTCTAGTGGGTTGTATGCAACCACTATTCGAGTCATTGAATCCAACCATGTCATGAGAGATGATTTATTGGATTCCGACACATATAGGCTTTGGCACGACCGTTTGGGACACCCAGGTCGTGACATGATGATCCGTATATTAAAGACTTCACACGGACATCCCTTTTTCAGAACGAAAAGAAGTAAAACTCAGTTTTTGGACACCGAAGGAGCCCCTGCGCCTTGCTGCGCCATTCACCCCCAAATCCGGCCATCCTTGGCCGGCGCCGCCTTCCCCCTGCGGCCTCAGGGTGGCATTGACGCCACCAAGGCTCCTTTGTCTCCAACTTTTACTTCTAAAGTCACTTGTGATTTTGTGGCTCAACCAAAATCCTCATTGGTTGCTTCTAAAGCCCATCATTCGTTCTGCAAAGCCTGCTCTTTAGCAAAGTTAGGATTGAGACCATCCTATGCAAATGACATCAAAGAAAATATACCATTCTTGCAAAGAATCCAAGGTGATATTTGTGGACCTATTCAACCATCATGCGGACCATTTCGATATTTTATGGTATTGGTTTATGCATCGACACGCTGGTCACATGTCATGCTATTGTCCACAAGGAACGCTGCATTTGCTAAACTCCTAGCACATATAATTAAGTTACGGGCTCACCACCCTGATCATCCTATTAAGTCTATAAGATTAGACAATGCTGGGGAGTTTACATCAAAAACTTTTGATGAATATTGCATGTCCATTGGGATTGATGTTGAACATCCAGTTCCTCATGTTCACACCCAAAATGGTCTCGCAGAAGCCGCCATTAAACGACTACAAATGGTTGCTCGAGCATTGGTGATGCGCACCAATCTTCCTATTTCTGCTTGGGGCTATGCAATATTGCATGCAACTGTGCTTATTCGTCTGAGGCCCACTGTCACTCAACCCTTCTCTGCGTCCCAGATGGTTACTGGGTATGAGCCTGATGTCTCACACTTACGCATATTTGGGTGTGCAGTTTATGTGCCTATTGCGCCTCCACAGCGCACCAAAATGGGTCCTCAAAGACGATTAGGCATTTATGTTGGATATGATTCTCCAACGATTATCCGCTACATAGAACCCTTGACAGGCGATCTCTTTACCGCTAGATTTGCTGATTGTCACTTCGATGAGACAGTCTTCCCGTCGTTAGGGGGAGATACGAACGTCAATGTTCAACAGGAACGACAGGAATTGTCGTGGTCTGTCCCCACTCTGTCTCATCTTGATCCCCGAACCGCACAGTCCGAAATTAAAGTGCGGAGAATTCTCGATCTTCATAACGTAGCAGAATCGATGCCTGATGCGTTTTCTGATATCGCTAAAGTGACGAGATCACACATACCTGCTGCAAACGTGCCTGCAAGGATTGATGTCCCTAAAACTAGAGGACATGACGCCAACTCAAGAGGATATGAGCATGGCGCCAACGTCCCCTCTCACAGTGATGGTGACGTTTTGGCTAGGCCCATGGCTCCTGCCAGGAAGCGCGGGAGGCCCATAGGTTCGATGGATTCTCGCCCAAGAAAGAAAGCGAGTTTGGCACAAAATAATCCATTAATCATCGATGTGAATAATCCATCTCATGAGAATATTCCGGATTATGGTTATGTCCAAGAGACATCATTGGGGGACGCTCCAATGTCAGAACCAACTCCAGAGAATAGAGAGATCTCCATAAATTACACTAGTGTACATGAGATGATGGATAGAAATTCTATGGCGATTGATGATGCATTTGCATATCATATTGCAAAAGGAATTATAGAATATGATGATATCGAACCTCGCTCTGTTGAAGAATGTCAACGAAGAGCAGATTGGCCTAAATGGAAAGATGCGATCCAGGTTGAATTGGATTCACTAACAAAGAGACAGGTATTTGGGCCTGTAACGCAGACACCCCCAAGTGTAAAGCCTGTTGGCCATAAATGGGTCTTTGTTAGAAAGCGTAATGAGAAAAATGAGGTGGTAAGATATAAAGCCCGCCTTGTGGCGCAAGGTTTCTCACAACGCCCTGGAATCGACTACGAGGAGACATATTCTCCCGTAATGGACGTTATAACGTTCCGCTACCTTGTCAGTTTGGTAGTTTCCGAAAAACTTGACATGCAGCTTATGGATGTGGTTACAGCATATCTCTATGGGGATCTAGATTCAGAGATATATATGAAGGTTCCAGATGGACTTCAATTACCCAAATCAAGTGGCTCTAAACCACGGAGCGCGTTTTCAATAAGATTAAAACGCTCACTATATGGATTAAAACAATCCGGACGGATGTGGTATAACCGTCTAAGTGACTACTTGATTGGGAATGGATATATTAACAATAAAATATGCCCATGCGTGTTCATTAAAAAAACAAGTTCCGGATTTGCAATCGTAGCAGTTTATGTCGATGACATGAACCTAATTGGAACTCTAGATGAGTTGAAGGAAACTGCTAAATACTTGAAATCCGAATTTGAGATGAAAGATCTTGGGAAAACACGGTTTTGTCTCGGTTTAGAACTCGAGCACCGTAGTGATGGGATTTTGATCCATCAGTCTGCATATACTCAGAAAATCCTAAGGCGCTTTAATGAAGATAAAGCAAAGCCTGTGAGTACTCCCATAATTGGTCGTAGTCTTGAGCCCGGAAAAGTTCCGTTTCGTCCAAGGGATAAGGACGAAGAACCATTAGAGGCCAAAGTGCCCTATTTGAGTGCAATAGGCGCATTATTGTACTTAGCTCAATGCACAAGACCGGATATCTCATTCGCAGTGAACTTGTTAGCTCGACATAGCTCTGCACCAACACGCCGCCATTGGATTGGTGTAAAGACCATCTTTCGATACCTAAGAGGTACGATTGATATGGGCCTATTCTATCCCTACAGAGAGAAAAACGGAAGAATGAGATCGGACCCCATTAGGCATGGAGCCACTGTCCACCATGACAAAGTGGCCAGCCATATTGCCGCCAACGCCGCCACCAACACCAAGGGTGGCCGGCCTCACCCTACTCCCCTCCATCAAAACGACAATGATGGGATTTGCTGATGCAGGGTACCTCTCTGACCCTCACAAAGGTCGCTCCCAAACTGGTTATGTCTTTACCATGGGAAGCACTGCGATATCTTGGAGGTCTACGAAACAGACCCTTGTTGCTACTTCCTCGAATCATGCAGAGATTATTGCTCTACATGAAGCAGTTCGTGAATGTATATGGCTAAGGTCTGTGATTCGACATATTCAAGGAAGTTGTGGTTTGAAGTCTACCACAGATGAACCTACATGCATTTATGAGGATAATGCAGCTTGTATTGAACAAATGAAGTTAGGTTTCATCAAGGCAACAACACCAAGCATATATCGCCTAAGTTCTTTTATAATCAGCAACAACAATCACTTCTAAAGATTGAAGTGAATCAAATCCGATCAGAGGATAATGTAGCGGACTTATTCACCAAGTCGTTACCTAAATCCACCTTCGAGAAACATGTGAAGAGTATCGGATTGAGAAAGTTATCTGAACACCCACGATTGTAGCAATCAGGGGGAGATATCGACATCAGGGGGAGTTATGATGTCTACATGTTCGATCTCGAAGAGTGAATGACGTGTTGTGCTCTTTTTGTCCTTCGACCAAGGTTATTTTTATCCCACAGGGTTTTTGTTACCTGGCAAGGTTTTTAACGAGGCAACGGATGAAGCGTCACCACCAAGTTTGAAGCGGCACAAGGGGGAGTGTTGAAGGAATATCGATTTAGTGTGCCTTATCAAACTAGGAGTAGCAATAGGAGAGAAGGTTCTAGATTTCCCAATCCTACACGGATTGGTATTCCTTGTAACATTAGAACTAGTACTTTGTAATCCCTATATATAGGGGTCCTATTCTCAATAATAATACACACATCTCTCTCATCAATCTCTCTCAATACCAATATACTTAAACATTTTTTGTTTTGTTGGCAAGCCTCAGAAAAGCGAGGAATTTATTAAAAAAAAATAGAAAAAAAAATAACAAAAGAGAGGAGGGACATGTAAACCAAACCCTCAAATAAAACAGAATTGCCAAAAATCAAATAAAAACTAATGCAACCAAATGAAATCAAAATGAAGGAATTATTTTGTTCTTTAGGGAGACTCGCCTTTAGGAATTAGGACCGTGCAATGCATTCACTGCCTTTATTTCACATTGCAATTCTTACATGTACTATATATATAGTTAGTGAAAGGAGATCGAGAGAAACTTTTCTTCTTAAAAACGAGATAAAGAAGTTTGCATGTTATCTTTCTTTTGTGTCTAGTAATTGTTGTTTAGACAATTTCATCAAGACATTAACAATGAATGAAGTTTACTCAAATCTTTATAAACACATATGCAAGGTCCTTATTTTTTCATGTAGCATTCATACTCTCAACACAAGACACGTACACTTTAAGTTCCATGCATGTCCGCACCTAATGCACTACAACTGTTATTTAAATAAATAAATGATCATAATGACTATCACTCATAATGTTCATACAGTGTACACAGTGTACTACTATTACTATACAGTGTGAGCAGATGAAATGAAGTAGTTAACAGATATCATCAAGGGAAGAATCTATTAGAAAACTTAAAGTGATAGCTTCTGTATATATTGGTTTTGCATAAAGAAAAAGAAAAGGCAGTAAAACAAAGCCTGATCAGTGGAGGGTATTGCTCTTTAACTGTTGTAATTGGTGCACTTCTGAGGAGAACACCACTGATTTTTGCATAAAACTCATTAAATAGTGTCATCAAGGTTAGCCCGCTATCATATGTATAAATATATATAGAATCAAAAGAGAACGCATGAACTGCCACTTCCCAATTTAAAAAGACTGTCAATAATGCGCAGTGTGTCCCTCAAGAACATCCCCACAAAGATTAATGATTGTGAATGAAGCTGTGGTGGAGATTGTAATGTTAGGAGCGTGGAATTAGTTATTGATCGATCCGACTCAAAATAAAGTCGGGTTGGCTTATTAGCTGCCCAAAACCAAGAGATAAGTGGTAATTACTAATTAGTTGGAAAAAGCAGTAGATAAGCATGAGTTGGTGGATCCACTGATGCAAGATAAAGTAAAGAACTCCAGCAATTAAAGGTATTGACACTAACAAAAAGTAGTTTAGGTTTCTTCCAAGTTTTCATTTAACTACATTGACACTAATCTCCTTCTATGGTTTCATAACTTTGAAGAGAATAAACCTATGAATTAAGTGAGAAGGGGTAAGATAGTCATGTAATGGGAACAAGTTTGTGTTATCATGTCTGGGGCTATTTTTGCTGGTGTAAGAAAAGATTGTTTTAAATATTATAGTGGAGTAGATGAGTTGTCAAGCTCTCTGCTACAGATCAATTCACTAATTCTCATATTCATCAGCTATTTAAGGCCACTAGCCAGAGAGTAATCCCTCCACTGACTCTTTAAGGCCCCAATGGATTCATAGAGCTATGATCAGTTTCTCCAATCTGATAGGTATGGAGGCAGATTGGGAAGAACACATCCATGGGCATTAAAAGCATTGGCAATGGAGTGAGGTTATACCTCAACCTCACTTTAACAGTTCGTCTGAGCTCAGTCACTGGCTGCTGCTAACTACAGCAACTTCATATCCAGAGGTAGCAGAGGGTTGGCTAGTGCTTAGCAAACCGGCAAGTCACAAATCGGCATGGACTCACACTCTGTGATGAGTCTTTACTCTTCTGTAATGTTATTCTAGTCTAGTCCTGGCATGACACTGTCATCCATGTGTTCTGTTTCAAGTCTTTTGTGTGTTTTTCTTTGTTGTGTGTAGTGTGTTTTATGAGTCGGTTATGTCCCTTGTATTCTTCATTAATTGGTTTATGCTGGAGTAGAATATGGATTTAGAATAAAATTGAAAACTGAAATCTCTGCTACTCTGATCAGGATCAATCAATAATATCAATTCAAAAATGCAAGTAAAACTGAATGACAATGTATTTTTGATATCTTTGGAACCATAAATTTACATACGTGTTCACTCTGCATAACTAGCACCCTACATACATCATCTGAATCAGCATGTAAGCTACCTAAAAAAAGAGAAAAGTTCCTCTCATTTTTGCCCTGATCCCCATCCGGTCTGCAGCAGCAAAGCGTATAACAATTCATTCCAAGTATCCGGAACCCCAGGCAAGCACCAATGACTGCAATCCTGAGATTGTTCAGCTGTAATTTGTTCTTCCTTTGTCTTGTATATCGTTCTGTAAATGGAAGGGTGTCCGTCTTTTCTATAATCCGTAAGCCTACTAATGTTAAGATATGTCACTGGAGTTTTCATTTCTTTAAGCACACTCTCTAGAGCTCTCATTTTTGAAGGGTAATGCGTTAGATAAGTCTCATTAAAGATTGGTTCTGTTTCTTTGTGGCACTGTCCACCTGAGTTCCATTGCCCTCCACTACAATTACATCAAAAACAGTTTTCACAAACTTGTTCTTCCAATTCTTTTATGGTAAGAGGAAAACCAAAAATCTAAAGATAAAAACATAAGTTTACTAAAATGGTACTACTAGATACCTCCAACTACCACACATCACATTTGAGAGCCAAAAAACTGAGTTGTGAGGCAAAGTAAAGATAACACGTTGTTTATACCTGAAATGGGTGACTGAATATCCTCTGAAGAAAACCCGAGTCCTGTTGGCATTGATGTATCTGTCCACCCATCTCGCCCAAGTGGTGAGAGCTCTCTTGTATGCTTCAAGAGCCTTGAGCCTTGGATGCACATAGTTGCCTTCTTGGTAATAGTCTTCTCTGTCAGACCACCAAAAATGACATGATTTACAGTGAGTGGCCTAATTGTTTGATTGGTAGAATGCAACTAATCTTACCAAATCAGAAACTCTAGGAACAACAAGGTGGCAAGCAATATAACAAAGCAACTATGAACACTTACCCTCTAGAAGTTTTATCATGAGTCCACCAATGACCAGTATTAAAAACTATAACATCAGCATCACGATACGTTGTTGTAGTCCGGTCCATCAAATCCAACCTCAATGTCTCAAACGAACCGTTTTTGCCTGTGAATGTTGACTCCCTAACAAGGAATGGAGCAACCACAAAATCCAGGGAACAATTGTACTCCTACAAGTGCAGCAATACATGGACAGTTAGAGATTTTCCTTCAAAAGAATGATTTTATAGCAAAATTTGAAAAACAATACATGTACTCACCTCAAATCTGAATGCATATATCCCCTTCTTCTTAAATTCCTTCTTTCCCGAAATCTCATATACCTTTTTCTTGTGCGGAACGCTGTGACGGAGAATGCACACAAGAGACTCCCACATGTTCCTATTCAGTGAATCCCCCACAAAAACCAACCTCTTTCCTCTCAACCTCTCCAGAAAATCAGTTGCATTCAAACTGGGAATCAGAAAGTAACAAATATAAGTTTAGGGGAAGGACTTAGTTATATGAGAGTACTTCAAAGACTCCTACGTTGAAAGTGAGACCTCAAACTATGTCGATTACATCACACAAGTACAAAGCAATCATATACTAAACCATTAGATAACTCGAAATTATTTTCAGCTCAACATAACCAAAATCATCAAGAATTGAAAATGCATTGTACCTTGGGATATCACACCCATTTGGCTGCCATTTCCATTTTAGGAAAGCACTGTCTGGCCTTCGATTGGAGTGGCAATTCCAAACCTTATCAACGTGTGGACAAGAACCTCCAGGATAGTACGGCTTTGAATCATCTCTCACCCATTTACCATCAAAAATATCACATTTTTTATCAGAGTCACTAGGCATTTCCCAAGTTTGAGAATCAAGTTCAATGATTTCATTTTTCTGTGTTGAATTTCCTTGATGATCTTCTGTTACCTTACCATCCCCATTACTAGAATTCTTTGAAAAACTACCTTCAACTGTTTTCTCTGCATGCACATCTTCTTTCCCAGAAAGGCTTAAATTCCCAATTCCCTTCCCACCTTCACCATGCAAGCTCTCAAATTTCAAAATCTCAGAGGAATTTCTTGAATCTGAGTTATTATCTTTCTGTTGAACTCTTCCTTCCTCAACCACAAAGCTTCCATCTTTAACTGCCTCTGTAAAATTCCCCATCTGGGACTTCTCCAAAACTGTCTCTTTCCCACCTCCACCTTCAACATGCAAGCTTCCGTTATTCAAAATCTCAGAGGAATTCCCCAAATGGAAAATCCCCAAAACACCCCCTCCCTCATTTGAACCAAACTCACCATCTTTATGCTCCACCCTTCCTCCTTCAACCCCAGAGCTTCCATCTTTAACTTCCTCTGTGAAATTCCCCAATTGGGTCTTGTTCAAGTCCGCAGAGTCTTGCATTTCTGAAGTAACAGAATTTGCAGTGCTTGAAAACGAGAAAGGCCATGAAACAAAAGAGGAATTTACAGTATAGAAACCTTGCTCCACAGTAGGACTCTTTAAGGAGTAAGAGACAAATAGTACGGCGATTACAAACAGAGAGGCACCAATTCCCAAACTAAACCCAGAAACCACTTTTCTTCTGGGTGAGAAAAACTGCTCTAGCTTCTTGGAATCCATGGCTGAAACACAATGCATGCAAAAGAAAAAAGCAGAAAAATGTGAGATGGAGATCAATCAATTCAAATGTGGATTACTGGATTGTGTTTGAAGCGAGAAATGTCGTCCTTTCATTTTTTTTGTGAAAACCAAAAGAAAACAGAGTGGAGGAGCAGAGAAGAAACAGAGTGCTGGAAAACAAAAGAGTTTCTACTTTCATAGAGGGACTGTGAAAGTTCGATTATGCCAGTTTGCTTGTGCTTTTCTAGCACAGAACTGTGAACTACCTTTTGCTTTTGTGAAGGGTACGTTGATCAGATTGGTGAGGCTTTCGTCTCCTTCTTTATTAACTGTCCGGAACCGAAGAGCGACACAAATACGAATTGGGTTCCCGCCGACACATAGCCGGACACGTGGCCGGCCCTTAACCTCCTGGACCTAGTGATGGCCGATGACGTTATCCATTAGGGCCTTGACGCGTGGAGGTGTCTGTAATACAATTTGTTACTGTGATGAGTTCCAGGTGGTTCGAACACGCTGCCCATGAAACACGAAACTCACCTTCATCTTCTGCTCTCTGCTTTACTCCAAGTCTAGAATCTCTCCGTGCAAACCTTTACGATTTTGAAATTTCATTACTTTAAAGTACTGTATAGAATGTCGTTGAAGGATAGTCAAAATCGTTAAATACGCATTGATCGTAGTTGGAAAAGTTTGAAGCATGTGTTAGTAGGCTCTTACAAGGGAGACGATTACAAAGTGGATTTTCTTGGAGTGGAAGTTAGGACAGAGAATGATGAACAAGCGTTGAAACCTAGAACTACTATGTAAGAGTTCTGGCTGTCAATTAAAGCTTGATTAATAGATTAGACCTAAATGACAGATTGTAATCTATTGTCTAAAAGGAATTGTAAATTTGTTATGAATACAAGTCAAATTGTAAATAACTTAAGGGAGCTAAGTATACTGTTCTCTGTCACTTTTTCCTCATTTACTGAGAATAAAAAAGACAAATTGTAATGAATTTGTATCTGTAAAAGGAAGTAGTTGGTGAATCACTAAAATTATGGATCGAATTGAATGACTAAATTTACTGACTTTTCTTTTGAAGAAACATAGACCACCAAATCTGCAATTGAGGAGTGAATCTTTGTTATTAATACTGATCAACAAGTGAGTATGATTCATGATGACTGAATTTGGAGATTTGAAACAATGTGCCAAGTTTCTTGTTTCTTGAAGAATTAATGAGTCCAAACACAAAAATTTAAAGAATTTTGCTAAGCAGAAAAGGTCCATAAACTAAAGGCAAAGTAGAGTCAATGAGAACTATCTAGTGTGGTAAACGTTAGTCGAGCGACCTAGCATGGAATCTTCATGTCTAGCGTTCGAGTTCCAACTCCCACAGTCCCACCAATGAATACCTTGGTGGACCTCAATTCAAATACTAATTGAATAGGTGTGTTACTAACTCACTAACGCAACCGATGTGACTTACTACCACACCCTCGATAAAAAAAATTAAGTAAAATCAATGAGAATATCGAATGATATTTGAGAGATTAATCATTTTAAAAAATTAATTAGTTAACAAATTAAGGTACCATATATATTCAAAATTTATCCTTCATAAAGTCACTTATTTAAAAAATAAAAATAAAATATTTATAAAAAAATCGCTTATGCACCAGTTTGCCATCAAAAAGTGATTCAAAAATGAATTAGTAATTTTTCAGTTAGTCGAGGGTAACTTTTTAGCCATTTACATTAACTTTTACGATAAGTTGACAATGTCATTCCTTTTTTATATATATATATATATATATATATATATATATATATATATATATTTTTTTTTGTATTAAGATGGGATCATTCACGAGAACTATATAGAAGCGAGTCGAGCAACCACAGAATTTTCTAATGCAAAGCCAAAGTTTCTCTGAGAAGCTCAATCAAAGCAATCGAGTTTCCAACAAAGAAGAAGATAATTTTACATCACTTTCCTTTCTCATTTTTACAGATTTAAGTACATGCATTCAACAGCTATCAACAATCGGATATTTCTTCTCATTTCAAACTTAAGCAACTTAGCGAAGAAAGAGGTATACAGGTAAACAAAAACTACTTGTCACCTACTCACCTAGGACCAGAAAGCTCCATAGCTTCTACCACAAGTGAAGATTCATCTATAAAATCTGAATATCTTTGATGAGGGTGTTCACATGACCGGAACCTTGGTGTCTCAACCCTCTGTGAGGCTTCCCATTTCTCGGCCAAACCATCCCCTTCTAACATCTTTAGTACTTCAGACATTTTTGGGCGGTGCAAAGGATTAAATTGAGTACATAACAAGGCAACTTGAACCATCTCTTCAAGCTCAATCCTGTCGAAATTGCCCTTTAGATCTTTATCTACCATCAGATTTAGCTTTCCCTCCTGATGGAGCTTCTTAACCTGCAAGTGTATTACGCCGCACCATGTAAGTAGAAATATATTTTTTCTCATTAGGACAAATATTTTCTCACATATCTACCACTATTGTATAAATTTCTCTGGCATAGTGCAATTAAGGTGTTCAAGTTTCATGTAAGCAATCAAGTTTTTGAACATCCGAGAAATGCACCAACATGAAAAGAATGCCAGCAGTCGTGTTGTTAATGGATTAACATGGAGTCAAAGGTGGCAGTCTGCTGGCAATATTAACATTTGCTTTTCAACTTGCGTATCTTACATTGAGATGATAATCAATTGATCATTGCAATAACATACATGGATATGTGTTCAATTGTGTGCATGCATACTGTGTGTGTGTGTGTGTGTGTGTGTGTGTGAGAGAGAGAGAGAGAGAGAGAGACCCACCCAATCAAGCATTACACCCTTCTGGTTTGCAACTCTTCCAAAATCCAAAGCCTTTTGACCTGTTATTAGCTCCAGGAGCAAGATTCCAAACCCAAAAACATCCGTCTTTTCTGATGATTGACCAGTTGACAAGTACTCTGGAGCGATATGGCCAACAGTGCCACGCACAGCTGTGGTTACATGTGATTCTCTGTGATCCAAAAGCTTTGCTAACCCAAAATCTCCAACAACTGCTTCAAAGTCTTCATCTAGCAAAATGTTGGCTGCTTTAACATCACGGTGGATAATTTTGGGGTCACACTGCTCGTGCAAATAAACCAACCCCCTGGCGGTACCTAAGGCTATTCTTTTTCTCCTTGCCCAGTCTATAGCTGGCCGACCATGAATATGATCTGATAAAGAAAATGCAGAAGAATACAGAATTACTCATAGGATTACAAATAACTGAGAGCTTGAACATTACCAAGTTAGCAACAAGATTCCTTTTGACTTGAACAGATAACAGGAATGCAAATGATAGGGAATCAGTGGATGGGATGCCCAACAAATCAACATAAGACATATTTTCCAGTGATGAACTTATTGACTGTTCAAAAGCCTTTTGTTTTAGTAACCAACTAACCATTATTGGATTTTTTTGATAAGTGGATTTAGTAATCAATTAGACAAACAAGTACACTAATAGTTATAACTTATAACCAGATTTTTTTTAGTTGAATTATAATCACAATGTGTGAACGAATAACAAAGGTATATGGCTGTGCAGCTTGCTTATTGCTAGAGGTAAGGATCCCCATGGTCATGGGTAAACATATGGTACAGGGCTGGAAAGTGGAAAGGAGAGGAGATTATGGGAGTGGCTACGCAACATTTATCAGTGATTTTTAGTAATGGTAAAGTAACAGTGTGTAGAAGTATAGAAGTGGTAAAGGTGGGTAGTGTTTCTGGTGTGGTCATTCGCCAGTCCCATGATCAAAGTGGTAATCATCTTTTAAAGGTAGTGATACAAACAAATTAGCATCAAAACATCAGATGTAGCAAAAAGTAATGAGCAACCAATTAAGATGTAACTATATGAAAAAATCAAACCTCTTAGTCGAGATGCTACGCTTCCATTAGGCATATAAGGGTAAACAAGAAGTCTTTCATTCTCAGTTGAACAAAACCCACAAAGCCTCAGAAGATTCCGATGGACTGCCAAACTTATCATCTCAACTTCTGTCTGAAACTGAATTTCACCACCAGCAGTGTTGTAATCCTTCAGCCTCTTAACCGCCACCAGAGTCCCATCATTCAAACATCCCTTGAATACAATCCCAAAGCCACCTCTTCCAAGAATGTTCTTAGAGTTAAAATGGTCTGTTGCTGTCCGAAGCTCCTTAAATGTATACCTTTTCAAATGACCCAAGCATACTTCAGGGTCATATTGATCTGCCAACAAAACCCATCAAATTAATAATGCAGGGATAATAATAAGTCGGGAAAAATAATATCATTACTTACATGAAAAGATATTCAATACATTCTCCTATTACAATTTGAAATCCTAATTAAGGTTTTTACCAAAGGAGTTACTTTCATGACTTCAGATGTTTTCAGAGGGAAAAATAATAGTTAATTCATGATTCAGATTGTATTTATAAATTACTCATCTCACATTGCCTCATCTTGCCATCCCCTGCTTACAAATTTTTTTCTGTAAATTATTTCCTACTGTTTATAATGCAAAAGCTTTTGATATATTTTGGATAATGTAATATCAATAGGGCCACAGGGATTTGGAAGTTTCTGAATTATCATTTACAACAACTAAAGTCACCACACTCCACAAAAACTCCCCAGGTGAAAGGCGTTGCAAAAACACTCAAATTTGCTCCATTTTAGAGATTACCAAAACTGCACTCTTCAGTAATAAAGCACCCTTGAAAAAGCTGTTAAAACTAATTGATACTAAATTACTGACATTAGAAGACACAATAAACAGAAATATGAAGTATAAGAAATGTTACCATTGACGTCGAAGAATATCTGCTGGTTGTGTCTATATCTTAACCAAACAAGTAACCCAATTATTATTATGACAGCAAAGGCAGCACCAAAGCTTGCAGCAAAGACTACAGTCAAGTGGTGGCGTTGCGTCCCAGAGTCTGATTGAGCTAGGAAGAAAACCAAAAATACATCAATACACTCTTGTCATCAGAGTGTAATGGAGAAGACCGCTAGACACAAAAAAAAAAAAAATGCATATATACCGTTTAGAGCATCAGGTGGGAAAGATAATGGCTCCGGCAAGACAGCAGAACAGTTGTTCGCAGCCTTCAGGCCACAAATCAAAGGGTTACCAACAATTCTGAAGTGAAAAGAAAAAATAAAGTTAGGAACCCAACAAAATTATACACAGAAATAAGCACTAGATGCATCAAATGACAGTTAACTCACTTGAAAGTTCTTGCAGATACTTTTGGCAAGGAGCCACTGAGATTGTTGAAAGAAAGGTCCCTACAGAAATGTTGACGTAAAATGATGAATAACTACGTTAAGTTTTAGTCCTACATTTGCCTATATAGTATGCATTAGAAGAAAAACACATTGGGCAAGGGTGCAAAGACGTACACAAGAGTGAGACCTTCAACCGAGGACAGAGTCTCAGGGCATGATCCTGTAAGGCTGTTGTTATTTAACCGCCTATCTTGGTCAATAAGAACAGAAATGTGTAAGAATCAGCAATAAGTTTGAGTGCAATAGTTCTGTACATTCAGAACTGGTATCAAGTTCTTGAGACTCACAAATAGTTCAGGTTCTTTAGGTTGCCCAAAGAATCTGGTATGCCACCAATGAAAATGTTATTGGAGAGATCAAGTGTCTGAAGCTTTTCCAAATTCCCAATTGAAGCGGGAATGGGACCTGAAATGGCATTATTTTGAAGCAGCCTACAAAAGCAAAACAGACATATTGATTAACTGAAACACATTGCACAACAAGAAATCACCTTCAAATTCAGGACTTGCCCAAGACATACAGAACACATAACACAAAAAAAAAAAAAAAAAAAAAAAAAAACCTAGGCAAAGTTATGCCGAGATTGACCAATAAGGCGTTGAAAGAGAATTCAGATAGAAATGTAAAGGAAGCGTAACGTACACAGATTGCAAGTTACTGAGGTTTCCAATCGCAGGAGATAAGATACCAGACAAACTCTGGCTAGGCAATCCACTGATACAAAGAAAAGAGCAATACTTCAATTAGAAATGAATTCTTTACATATACAAATGAACTACTCTGTTTTTTCTTCCAGAAAGATTTGTTATGAGAAAAATAGAAAGCAGAACTTACAGAGCAGATACATAGCCATCAGGTGTGCAAGTAACCATCCTCCAGCTACAAGGATCTACAGAGTTACTATCCCAGTTCTCCAAAACATTGTGTGGGTCAATTAGATCGCTTTTTATGGCCACCAAAGCTTCAACTGTGAACATTTCCAGAAACAAGATGAAGTTTAGTCTCTGACAGATTCTAAAACAGAAAGAGAGAGAAGGGGAAATAAAGCTTCAGCCCCTCAGTGCACCCAATTAAGACAGACAAAGCTATAATGTGGGTAGTTCTGAAAGCATTAACTCAACAAATTGAGGAGGCAAACAAGGAAATTCCTCAGAAACCAAAAAAAGAACATAAAAAAAAAAAAGAACAAGTATTTGATATTTCATGAGAGAAACTCACCTTCATAATTTACACCAGTAGGAGAGAGAGTTGCAGAAGAAGCCTCTGCCAATACCAAAACAAGTAAACCCACCTTACACAACAACATCAAGAAACCACTGATTGTTCCCATATTGATAAAAACTCTTTTCTCTCTGTTCATTAAAATCAAAACCAGCAGCCACTACTCAAAACCACCACAACCAACTATCCATTCTCTTCCACATGAATGTATATTGCCTTATCCAGACACAACTGCAGCCTCAGACTTAGAGTCAAAACAACTCTGCTATTACTTCCAACAAAAGTCAGAGACTTTCTGAACAAACTTGAGGCAGAAACAAATACCCGGATACTAAAATCGGAGTCCCACTTATGATTTGAACAAAACTGGGAGTAATGGGGAGTATATGAGCCGAGCCAAGTAGCAAAGAGATGAGAATTTCCTCGAGAAAACAAACCCCGGATTTCTAAGATCCTAGAGATCTGAAAACAGTGGGTGGGAGATTTCTATATGTCTTGGGCGATCCCCACAAATTCCATGTGGGTATGATGTTGGTTACTAGTTTGAGCTCAGTTGCTGTTGTTCTTCAACTCAAACCATTATCCAACTATGGTCTCTGATATTCAAGTAGTAGCAAAATGGTCAGTGAAAGACACACACACGCAGAAAGAACCAAATTACACGCGAAAAGTGCCAATGCAAAAGGCCAAAGAGGGACACAGTTACAGATGCAAGAGAGGCAGCACCCTGTAAAAAATTACAGGTCTTTTTAAATTTTTAAACTCTGTTTTGTTTGAGAGGGGTAAAAAGAAAAAGAAAAACAGAGAGTAAAGGTTGAAGCTTTGGTATGAGCAAATGGGTGATTGGACTGAAAGAACTGATCAGAGAGAACAATGGGATGTCTTTGCACAGGGGCAGCGGTCACGTGCTTGGATTGTACTGGAATTTTCATATTTTTTTAACCAAACACAAAATTAAAATAGTCACATTCTGTTAAAAGTTTTTGCAGGGGGGGGGCATGATCCATACTCCAGAATCATGCTTCATGTTTAGGCTAGTAGCTCTATTGTATTATCCAACAAATTAACCAATATGAAAACTTGTGCTCATATTTGGACTCTTCCAAGAGGATTGAATATAAACACTGGAAAATCTTCCTTTTTTAATTAGAAAAGTTCATGAATTTATGCAATGTAACCAATATTCAATTGTGTTGAGATGTAATATTCCATTTTTGAGTCACTGGCTTGATAAAACTACTACTTGGAACAGGAAACGAGTTTAACTTTGGCCAGAAATGTGTATGGTGATGCAAGAATATGTTCAAAGCATTAACGTTATTAACCTAATGAGGCAAAAGAAATTTCACTTGAAGTTCAAAGTTCAAACAACTGAGAATCTTTTATAGTACAGACTACAGACTAATGGGAATGCACCACATAAATCTACTGTGAACTAAACTTATGAATCACAATTTTCGAAGGTGGTGTTTTATAGTTCTTCAAAATTTAATCATTAGATTAACTCAGTGTATAAGACGTAAGATACTCTCATGTTCCAAAATTTTACAAGATTTTCAACTATGGAGGTTCAATCTTATTATTATGAAAGAACAGGGTAGTGTAGCAGCACTCATTTCCTGAGCAAAGAAAATAACAAGTACCAACGAAAAAAAGGGCTGCAGAGATTGTGAAATGTTTCTGGTATAAAGCTAATAAAGATGAAACTGGGGACAGGAGGCCATGAAAAGACTGAGAGATAGAACAGTCCTCAACAGCATGATGAGAATATGAGATGGTCCCATCAACGGATATGATTAGTCGAGATAGGCATGGCTTGGTTATTACAGATTCACACGCTAAGCAGCTACAGCAGCCAATAGAGAGAAATATTGAAGATAGAGAAAGGCATGTGAAGTGTTTGTTGTTTGTACCAAACCGCCTCCCTCCCTCCTCTTATTCTTCGTTGGGTATTGTGTACATGGGAATCTCTCCAAAAAACCCCCACTCCACGGATCCTGCTTCTCTGGTTTGGCATGGGCATTTCCGGAAGTGCCACTTGATTTCCACCCGACGAATATTCTCAAAAGTTATGATAAATCTTTGTAGACAATAATAGACAACATAAAATATTAACTACACACTTTATCGCATCATGTTCTAAAAATATCACACCACATGTAAGAATGGTTGATTAATACATTGACAACAAAAACATTCTTATTTTGAGACGTTAGAGAAGATTTTAAGTTATCAAATTTGTAATACATTTGTCTAATTGTCCGCTTTCGTTATTCTTTTCGAGCTTAGTAAAATGTCTATAATAAGATTGAGATGCGATTGGCTTTTATTAAAGTTTTTAGTGTCATATTGAAGTTTGTCTAACATTGTTGTAAAGCACACATTTATGACTAAAATATATACTAAAATGTGCATTAATTTCAGATTTGAAAGGACCTAAAATAAAAGGGAATGTGTGTCTCAAGTTGGTATTGCTTGAAAGTGATGTTCAGGGCCAGGTATCAGGTATCAATCAAAAATCGCTACATTAAATTATGCTTAGTATGTGATCATTATAGATTGCGTAGATTAAAAACATCAATTTATCAGATAATACGCAACAACTGCATGTAACGAATGTAACTCATGAGCAGGTCCAATTTTTTTTTTTTAAGGGTAGCAATAAATTAAATATTGAAAGATAAAGAGTTAAAAGTCCGAGGTAATTGGTAACCCGGTAATACTATTAATTATAAATTAAGAATCAATAACTTATAATCTTATATCCACAATAAACGCCAACTAATTTATCAACAACAAGAAGACCTTGATTTATTACCCAGCATAAGTTATGTTTGTTTTAAGAACTGTTAATCTAAAGGACATACAATCTGATAGTTAAATAATGAAAAAGTAGGATAAAATATTGAGCAAGAGCATGTAGATTCCCAGAATGGGAGCCCTATTATAAAACAAAGATGATGCCGTGAGGTGGTGTAGCTTTCTATGTGAGTTTTGATTTTATAACCCTAAACCCAAGAGCATTTTTGTCGCATTGGGAAAACTGAATATTCCCCTAATCTATTATTAGTGATGCACCTAACACTCCCTATGTCATTCATAACATAATTTGTGACCATGCTTTGGAATTCAACAAGGGTATTTTGGTCGCTTTGGGAACATGAATTCCTCACTTTATTACCCCATTAACCTATATAAATTTACCCTTTAAGTTAAGGCAAAACTTTACCAACCCACTGCATCTATGATTTCCTTGAACAAAGCATAATATTAGTTTTGACTAGTTTTCCATTTCCAATTAGTTAGATCACGCCCGACACATAATCAGGGGTATGTATACGTTTTCATACACAAATGATTTTTTTTTTTTTTTATATATAAAACAACTAAATTAAATGTGGAAGCCTCTTGGACAATCAAAGTTTACATTATCAAATAAAAGAGCTCTATAGACCTCACTAAGAACGGAGTTAGTCCAACTACGTCATTCTCCAAACTTGCTAGCGCATCTACAACAAAATTTACCTTCATATAAATATGATTGAAAGAGATTGACTCAAATAAGACTGTTAACTGCTGAATGTTTCGGATAATGTTGATACACGGATGACTTATAAGTGAATGCAGTCGTTTTTACTTTATTATGTATACATAGACGTAAAACCTTCTTTGGGTCTCCACCAAACCCTCTGGGCTTGAAAATTAATGTGCAAATCGATTTGAAAATAGGGTATTGAGTGGAATCGTTTGAACAACAGTTTGACCGGGCATTTCACACAAGCATCATTTAATGTCTTTTGAAACTTTTTTGTTTTCAGCTTTCAACAGAGAAAGAAAAAGGAGACTTTGAATTATGATACCAAGTCAGTCCCAGTAGATAACCAGATTTTTTCCATTTCTGATCCATTTTTCTTGGTGGAGTTTCTACTTTCTAGCTAGTGGTCTCGAAGCAGGTAATGCCTAGACCAGTAACAAATAGCAAAGTCCTAATTAACCTAACATGCACTTGCTTAATTAACTAAGAATCCAATCACATCCCTGATGAGATAGATCAAAGAATTTGGGCATGCAATAGTAATAGACTACTAGCTAGGTAGTAGCATCTTCAACCACCTACCCCTATCTGTAAACCAAGGAGAAAGAGATGAAAGTGATTTTTGTTCTGGGTCCATAATTGAGAGCAGTAGAACATTCGGATAAGTCACATACGAATGGACCACCGGTGGATCATCTGTCAAACTCAATGAATTAAGCTACGTACTCAATTTCACCATCGGTTATTTTGAAGTGTTGCATAGTTCTCTCAAGTATTAAATTTTTAAGGCCGAGAATTATTAAATTAGTTCATTAAGTGGAGCATACATCAAATAGTAATTAGTCTCAAGACACATGATTCTGAAATTTCAATACTGCACAACATATAAAATTTGTGCGATTACATAATTAGTTTATTTGCGTGTAGTTTGTGATGTGAACTTCCAACTAATCTAGGGATGTTTGTCGCGACAATACAATATGTGTCGATAATGATGGTTGGGGTCTCAGAACAATCCCTACCATAATTGCATGAAGATGATCACCACATGTCTATGACTCCATTGTATATCTCCCCCCCCCCCCCCCCTGAAGCACTCAGTTTTTTTAACGATCCATGAGCCCATTGGGCTTATATTGAAGGAGTGTCTACTTCAGAGCACCTCATGTCATATTTATATTCCCTTCACCTACGACCTACCTAGCTAGTTATAGAAAAACTAATGAGTGTTAAAGACCATCAAAGTCAGTCTCCTAACACCAGAAGTAATTGAGTCTTAGATAATTCTTTATCATACATGCACTTGGAATTATTCCAAAGTGTCGAGGGAGGTCGAGAAATGAGTCGAGACCAAATAGCGCTATCAAGATGATTTTATTTTCTCTTTCTCTATAAAAGTTGGAGGCAAATAGAAAAAGATAATTTTATAAAATTTTAACTTGTATAATTTAGTTTAGCGACCTTAGTACTTACTTTGTAAGTGAAATTTTCTGAGTTAGGAGTGAGGGTAAAATCACTTAATTTTCACTTAGGAATAAGCCAAACTCCTTCATTGGTATGTTTCCCCCAAAGAAATGAAATAATTAAGAGGCCGATGGACCACCCACATAATACCATATTGCGATTTGTGAACCTAACATAACCCTCATTTCAAGTTTCAAATGACATGGGTCCCTAGTTCTATATCTTCTTATCCTAAACTAATCAAGATCGACCATATGAGCTAAGTTCATCAACCAACGTACCAGCTAGCTGGTTTTGAATTCCTGTCTTCTTAAAGAGACAAACATCCAAAGAGGTACAATGATATCACATTGTACTACTTTGGTTTGAAAATCTAGTACATTGATCATTCTTATAGGGGACAAATAGTAATACGACAGTTAACCGCCCCATTTTGTATTTATTCGTTAATCACACTCAATTAAGTTTGCGTTAAATTAATTTCGCAGTGTCTTTATCCATCACCAACACATTTACGTCTGTGTAATGCACAAAATAGCAATAGAATAAAAAAATGGCCACATCTAGTGTTTAACACACTTCATTAACGTTTAACAATGCCCCGTCACAGTCACAAAACCCATCATTAATCCCATAATTAAGTAAAAAACCACTAAGAACTTGATAATTGAATCCACCTGAAGTGGACTACACGATAAGTGGCTCATAGAATTTTCAGTGCTCCGACTTGTACGGCTTTCTGCAACTCCGGCAACCCCAGATTGGCATACGTCACCACCATCCTCTGCATTCGGGTCCCGTCGTTCACGGCATCATTCCTTATGCTCGTCCACCTGCACCCCCCATTCTCAAGCTCGCAGAGGATCAAGTCGCTCGGGTCGGAACCGTTGTGAAAACACACCAGACCTCCCATATAGCTCATCGAAAACGACGGCTTACAGTCGCTCTCGCCCTTCAACTTCTCCACCATTGTCTCCGGCATGTCACCGATCATCTCTTTCAACTCCAACGACTCGTCGTCGCTGACTTCCACTTCCCACAACTTCACTCCCTTCACGTCCTCCGCCTCTCCCACAACTCCCGCCAAAACCAAACGGCCGTTAACGAATCCAATCACGGAGCTAAACACCGTCGGATTCGGACACAGATCGTACGGCCCAAACCACTTCTTGGACTCCGGATCAAACGAGTACGTGACGGCCGAGCACTTCTCCGTCACGTACATTCTCCTCTCGTCCGCGGCCACAGACAGCCACGTGGACGCCGAAGAGTCTTTGAAAATGGCGGGCATGGACTCGCACGTGTCCCACGTGCCAACTTTGACATCGTACATTTCCACGGCCAGCGGGTCGTCCTCGTAGTCGCACGCGCCGCCTGCGACGACTACGCGATGGCCCACCACGGCAACAATCGGGTCAGTTCGCCACACGAGCGGAGGCGTGTTTGCGTGACTCCACTCCAGATGCAACGCGTCAAGGGAGAAAGCGAATTTGGAAGGGGAAAGCATGTAGAGAAGAGTCGAATGAGAGGAGCGTAGGGTGGAGATGGACTTGACCGGAGGATGATGAAGACTCCGATCGACGTCGACCCACACGTGCGAGGCCGGGTCGTAAGCACGTGCCGAGACGACGTAGGGGAACCTGGTGGTCTGACTGTGGACGACGAGCCAGGGTTTAACTCGGTTAGAGAAACGGAGGGTAGACGAAACGGCGCGGTTCCAAGACTTTGAGACGTGACACGCCGATAGGAGATGGATGAGGTGTAATTTGGATAGCACGGACTCCAAGACGTCTCCGTAGAGCGGTGCTTCTTCTTCAACCGCCGCCTTGGTCTGGTTCTGCTTAGGGTTCGCCGTTACTGCCATTACTGTAACAACAGAGAGAGATAGAGATCGAGAGATAGAAGAGTCTGATAGTTTTGAGTTGGAAATAAGGTTGTGAGTGGCGGGAGGGTTTTATAGGGACTATGCAGGGAGAAATTAGATATGGAGTGAATGGGATTTTTGGGATCCCGGTCATGCCCCCCCTTTTTTTATTTTGAGATTTAATTTCTATTTTTGTTTTTGTGTTCTAAAGAAATCCATTGATGAATGATGATGTGGGTATGCAACTGGTAAAAGATTTGGTTAAAATAACTGCATTTGAAATATTTAATTTGTATTAACCAACCGGTAGGTGATCTTCATCTCTTTGACAGTGATATCTGTTTCTTCCATTTATAATACACTAGCCATTTTTTAATACTGGGAAAAAAATTATAAGAGTTTGAACTAAAACTTGTCAAAATTGAAAGCAGCAATCACGGAAGTCCCCTCTAAACCCTGCTTAGCTAGGTATTATAGCGAGCTTGAAAAAAATTACAAATTTGGAAGTTTTTCTTGTTTTGGGTAATCGAAGTATAAGACCCGGCATAGGTCGATCTTATAATGCATTGGGTATGGAATGATGAGTAGACGATGATCTGAAGTCAGTCAAGAGAAAGAAATCCTGGCCGATCCTTGACTAGCTAGACGACTATGTGGGATTGGGTGCCTTGGACATTAGGGCGTTTCAAATAGTGTTTATTAAGTGTGTTTTCCAGGCATGCGCTGGTTTTAAAATACAAGCAGCCGTTTTGGACATCAATGAGCTGCCAGTTCTGTTGATTAATATTCTGTATATTTTGGACAATTTCAACGTATATGATTAATTCAGTCCTCCATCTGTACTCTTCAACTAAGGTAACCCAAATCACCTACTAATTAGCTAGTCTAACAATGCAATCTAAATGATCACGAGTACGTGTTCTTTTCTTTCTGTTTAATTTGGTTGATATGTGTAACTCTTTTCTTGTTTTTGGACGTAGAATATGTATATTTTTTAAATAATAAACAAATATGTATGTATACAATTAATAAAGAGAAAAATTCTAAAAAATAAAACTCATTAAAGATGATCGAGCAACGTATGGTATGATAAAATGTTGAATGGGAATAAACTATGGTAAGAAGTAGTTCAACCAAGTGTATTAAGGAGAAAATGCATTATATATCCATGTGGCCAATTAACCTATTACCCACCTAAAGTATAGTTGAAACACAAAGTTATGTAGCAAATATATCCTGTCAAGTAACTGATCGATCGAGTTAGATGCATTATTTGTGATCCATGTGTGTCTTAATGTTGGGTTGGCTAGCTAGTTAATTGGGAACTGGTAGGGTATCAAATATTCATAACAGGATAAGATCCAAGTGAGACAAGCATCCATATATTTCAGCCTCACATAGTTGTATGATATCTTCCCCATATTAATTCGACTCTATTAATTCCCAACTTCATATGGATCAAATTGTAGCATTCTTCATCTGTTATTTATGATTGGTAGAGCCTGATTAATTACCCGAAAATAACAGATACCGATTCTGTTTCATGTGGAATAGAATGGAGAACAACTTTGTCAAAATAAAATGTAGAGATTTTCCGTTTCAAAAAAAAAAATGTAGAGATTTTCATCAACACTTGCACAACAATCATTTGCCAATCAACACCAAATCCTTTGTAGAAAATGTTACTGCATGAAAATAGAGATTCACTAATTTTTTTATTTTACTTTTTTTATATATAACTATACGTAACATATTAAAAATATCAATCTTGTTTGTTGGTAATAAAATGGATAAATTCCTTCTATGGTGTTTGAGGTATGTCCAATTGGACGCTTTGGTACCTAGTCTTCAAAAGAGGACAATTTGATACCTGAACTTAGGCTCCGTTTGAAACTTTGGTACTTCGATCTGTTAATTTTTCTGTTAAATATAAGAATAAAATTGACATTTAGTATATATGTATAAAAATAAAATAAAAAACACGAGTTTTGTGGGTTGATGGCTGTTCTTCATCATTTTATGGGTATGAATTAATGCTTATGGGTTATGTTGAAGGTGAAATAATTGAATTTTATGTTTAAGAAATATAGTAATCACGATTTAAACACCCACGAGATTACTCCATCGAACAATGTCTAATCTCCTTAAAGTAGTCTCGTGAGTGTTCAAATCACGACAACTAAATTTTTTTAAACATAAAATTCAATTATGTCATCTTTAACATAACCCAAAACCATTAATTCATTTCATTTTCTCCCAAATGACCCAAAAAATGACGAAGACCCACAAACTCATGTTTTTTTTTTGTTTTTGTATTTTTATAATATATATTATAAATGTCAATTTCATCTTTACATTTAACTGAAAAAATTAACAGAAGTACCAAACTATCAAACGGAGCCTAAATTTAGATATCAAATTGTCCTCTTTTGAAGATTAAGTACTAAAGTGTCTAATTGACCATACCTCAAGTACTATACTAAGTGCATAATATTACTGCACTACGATAACCTGCTTCAATATGCCAATAAATTTGTGGCAGTAAAAAGAAAAGGCCTAATTTCTAAACAATCACAAGCTCTGTTCTTAAGCAGAAGCTCATATATAGTAAATTAAGCATAAGTTAAATGAGCTCGACTTTTGAAATTTCAATATCTTAAGGAATTGTTGAATGTGGGTAGCCACGCTAATGGCTTTTCAAGCTGGGTAGGCAATGGGGTCTGCTGGTCGGCCATGTTAAGACTTTAAAGGATAAACAGTCACACCCACTGATTGATATTTTCAAATATATATGAGAACTATTTGTTAGTGTTCTTGATTGTATTGTACGTTACAAGTTACAAGTTACAACTTACAACTGAATGGAGAAGTTAGTTGGGGTTGCCTGTCTACATAATTACATATAATAGATTTTTTTTTTTTTTTGACAATTACATATAATAGATTGGAAAAGGTGAAACCCGCATTATCGTTTATCAACCCAGAAAGCCCACCAACCGTATTACAACGACTCCATTTACCAAAATCCTCTCTATAATATTAATTGAAATGCATGGCATCACAAGCATGAGTGATGCTGATAGATCATGCATGTATAACTTGTACAAGTTGAACCGATAATATATATAATAAGAGGCTGTTGATCTTTGATCATAGTGCATGATCCACCCCACCTTGTTTCTCATGATCGAGTAAGGTCGCCAAAGAAAACCGGTAGAGAATTAATCCTCCGTGCTTTTGCTTTTGTGTCGAACAATTAATAACGATAATTAGTTTTTCATCGCTCTGCAGATATATTTTGTTAATTTGCTCATGTTGCTCGATCAGGAAACACAATTAAGGTCGGCCTTGATAGAATGATAGGCAAATTGTCAAACGAAAGAGGTTTTTTTTTTTTTTTTTTTTCCTACCAAAATATAATGGTATGATATATTAACGTAAGACATGCATACAATTATCTTAAAAGTGGTAAAATGAGTCATCAAAATAGTAATATTAGTCCTCAAAGTGGTAACATGAGTCCTTAAAGTAATAAATTTTTTTAGTTACCACATGAGTCCTCAAAATAATAATATTGGTCCTCAAAGTGGTAACATGAGTCCTTAAAGTGGTAAATTTTCTTAGTTTACCGTATGAGTCCTCAAAATAGTAATATTAGTCCTCAAAGTGGTAACATGAGTCCTTAAAGTGGTAAAAATAGTTGATGTATGAGAAATGTTAACATACCATAGCTTTACCCTATATATATATGTACTAGTTAAAATTAATGAGGTGCATGGTTCCGTGACTCTCTTATTCTGAGGAGAATCATATTTTGTTCTGCATGTACATGTCAAAATTAATGTGTTTGTTACATTTAGTCCTGAAATCGTAAAATTATTTCATTGAGCAACTATCAAGAAATGATAATACTGGTGTCATAACTCTAAGCATATTTGTTAATTACTAATTAACGACTGGCTAAGTTCACTTATTTCTAAGAAAAAACTTCTAGCTTCTTGAGAAGATATATTACGACGCTAGTTTATCCAAGTACAGAATTATGGTACAATAAGGTGTCATGTTCCTGAACACAGTTCTACATCAAAATAAGTGAGTGATTTACATGCACCGACGGATTTTTGGGGAAGAAAGCCTTATGTAAATGGGTTAACGCTTAGGCCTCGTTTGTTTCACGAAAGGGAAATCAATTCCCTTGTCTTTTTCATGGGGAAGGGAAACTAAAGTTTCTATCAGGTTTCATTTCATCTGTTTGGTAAAGCAGGGAAAGTATTCATGAAAGACCATTTGATTTCTTTTCCAGTGTTTGATTAGTGCAGGAAAGGAAAGTAAAAATATATTAATGTTTCAATAATACCCTTGTATTTTAAAATAAGAACATCATAAAAATTCAAAAATACACCAATTTTTTATGCAAGAGAGGGCATTGTTGTCCAAAACTTTTGTAATAAATGCTGGGAAATGGGAAGGGAAAATCAATCTCATGGGGTCTAAGTGGAATGATTTCCCCCCACCCCTACTTTCCCCTCTGTCAGGAAATTATTTCCGAAGTTTGTGGTTACCAAATAAAGGAAAATAATGACTTTCCTTTCCTGAATTCTCAATTTTGCGAAGCAAACGAGACCTTAATGTATTACATCAAGCTTTGTGTACAATGTGTTTGGCTCCAAAACCAGTCTGGTTGCAAACAGTCTCTTTTGAGTGCGCGGGCGTGCCAGCACCGTGGGGTGCAGTCGTCGGGGCGTCCCTTGACCTGACTTTTGAATCAAACGCTGTGGACGAGGAGAGCACCAACCTCGTCACCAGGTTCTTTTCTATGCCTTTCGGAAAAGGACTTCTTGCCTTACGGATATATAAGGGCTTGTGGTGTGATCTCTTGCGTCACCGAGTCGATACTTAACGTTGTAGGTTAAGCAGAGCAATCACCGGGAAGTAGGAGAAAGCACAGGTTTTGCTAAAGTGTGACTTTAGCTTCACTGGGTTGCGAGGGCGTTACCCTTGCTTCGCTGGTTTTCAACTAGGTTGAAAGTAGGTTTGCTCCGGAGAGGCTTAATTTGATAATCGTTGAGATTGATTGGAGAGTTGTTTTTTTTTCTTCTATATCGTCTTTAACCTCTATATATATGCTGCTTGCTGTAGATTCTCCTTCCTAATAGGAATGCAATACTATATTTTAGGCCACAGTTATTGACCTTAAATCAAATCAAAACACTTAATAGTCTTGATAACTACCGTGGGCAATAATAGATTAACTCTGTCGTAGCAATCTTCTAGGCAAGGTTAATTACCTTCTGGGAAACCTGGACGTAATTTTCTTGGATGCAAACTGTTTGCTATACACGTCTTGCAAATATATTCATATCTCCATGCAATTAAGGATGATAGTTTCCTTAATTGATCTTCTGCCATGCAAATATGTATGTGAGTATGGTAGCCACGTGTTGGCATTTTTCATGCAACAAAGGAGATTCACCTCAATTGACCCATGCATGAGCAATTATATATATAACTAGATTATATATATTCCTTGAGGATTGCAATCAAGTGATTGATTCCTACCCTTGTTCCACCTTAATTGCATGGGAAACCATAATTGCTTGCATGGCTAGGCCACGTAACCTACTCCATATATGTAGCTGCCATCTTCCCTCTTGCACAATACTTGGTAATCAAGCAAATCACCATATTTAATTATCAAATATTTGATAATTAATAGTAAATCAATGAATATCCAGATTTGCTTCAAGATTGTTTGGCCTCTAAGTATGCTTTATTTAGCCTCTAAACATATTCCGAACTTGTCGGAAATATATAGCTTGGACCACGGATATTGACCCGAATTTCTTCGAGCCCCGTTGTCGAGCAAAAAAGTTTATTTTGAGTTCAAACACAATGTGATGAAGTACATATCGTTATTCAAATAAAGTAGTTGATCAAATCGTTAGGCCCAAGTTGGACCCTTCAAGACTTCTTCGGGGATTAGAAACTTGGAGTTTAGCCTAGCCTAGTTGATTCAGCTCATCCGGCCTCTCCGTCAAGGCTCTACTTTGCCATTGACTGATCCACTGTTGCTGCGCGCTACATCAGTACAATTAGCAATTCCCCCTCAAATTACAAGGCCTCTCTTACGGCCATCAGGATCAGAAGTTGCGCACTGTAGTAAGAATCAGACTATTTATATAGAACAAAAGTCATAAGAATGTGTTTTCTGAGGCTGCTTGTACTAAATGGAAATGGAGGGGCGGCAAATATGAAAGCATCATTTTAATCAACCATGGACATAGTCCAGGAATCAACTTTTGATTCATGCTTCGTTTCGCTCGAGAGAATGGATACTCCACATCGAGAACATACATCTCTTCGCTCAGACTCCATTGATTGAGGCGCTTTGAAAGCGTCATTTAGATGGCTCCTAGTGTTGGTGGCGCCACCAATATGGCCAGAGGTGTTGCCTCCCTCTCTCTTTCCATGTTGACCTCTTCGGTTCCGTGTTCGCCTATTTTGGCGGTTACCTTCCCAGGTAGAGCCATTATATGGACCAGAACGTCCAGTAGTATCCCTAAGATTAGGGTTTCACTCTTGGCACCCCCTCTTAGTGGCGCGACTATAATTGGATTCTGGAATATGCTCTGTTTCCACAGATCTCGAATTATAGTTCTTCACAAGTATGTTGTCATGCTTTTCAGCGACATTCATAGCTCCAACAAGCTTATGAAACCTTGTGATTCGTCCTGTAGTAACATCTATTCGATAGTTCTTAGCAACCATAAATGCAGAGACGGGGAAGGTAGAGAGAGTCTTCTCAATCAACAGCGCATCTGTGATCTCTTTACCACAGAATTCCATTAAGGATTTAATGCGAAGTGCTTCCGAGTTGTAGTCAAGAACTGACTTGAAATCACATAAGCGGAGGCTATGCCATCTCACTTCTAGGTTAGGAAGCAGGGAGTCACGGACATTGCCAAATCTTTCTTCGAGTGAGACCCACAGCCTTCTGGGGTCTTCTTCATTCATACACTCGTACTGGAGCGAATCATCCATATGACGAGTCATTATGATGATGGCTTTCACCTTATTTGCCTCTAAGGCTGCTCTATTTGCTTCCAAAGCTTGAGCTTACTCAATAGTTAGCACGTCTTGGCTAGACTCGAGAATCGTATCCAGGATTCCATTGGTCTTGAGATGTTGGCGGACATCACTAACCCACCTGTGATATCCAGAGCCAGTTGTTCCCAATGGAGCAAAATCCAATTTGTTCAAGTTACTTATCCTGAAAGAAAACAAGAAAAAAGGTTAGTTTCAGAGCGGGAAAAGCTACCACGAAAAATATAAAAGTTCTGAGTGTAGTCGCTTTCAAGAAATTAAGAATTTCTGAGCGTAATCGCTTCTAAAAAATTCAATTCCAAGAGGTATTGGATTAGATCGAAACAACGACGTAAGTGGTCGATCATAAATTCTCTACAAACTCTAAGTTTGGAGATCTCAACAAGCTCTAAGTTTGGAGTGGGCACGAACCCCCACAGTTCGGCTTAATTAGGTCTCCCCTATGAGGAAGAAAAGGGGGGTAGAAGAAGGGCGTTTGCAAGTCTCCGAGAAAAGAAGAGAAATTGAAAAAACTCAAAAACTGGAACTTTTAGTAAAACATACCTCTTAGGGTTGCAGTGTGCCTTTGATCCTTGTTGTAGGATTGCAGACGAGCTTTCGATCCTTGGTCGGGATTGCAGAAGCTGCTTCAATCATGATTACATGCAGTAGAACTTCAATCTTGGTTACGTGCAGTCGAACTTTAATCTTGGTTACCGGGCGGTGGCGAGGGTGCACGGGCGGTGGCGAGGCTAGCATGGGCTACGGGCAACAGAGGCGTCGGCGGTGGCTAGGGTTTTTGGGTTTTGGAATTTTAAGGTTAGGACTTCGTGCTGATAACGTGTTTAAGGAAAACCAAAATTAGGAGAGAATTGAGTCGTGCTTTCATTGATAATCCTATAGAGGATTACAAGACATAGAATAAGAGTTGTACAAGGAAAGATAATCGTACAATTAATCGGATATCTATGAATATTTCCGAGAATAACTCTAATTCTAAACCCTATTACAACTAGGTCAAGTAACCTAGAGTTTGAGCCAGACACATATTCTGGATTTACTTGAACAATTTTTTATTTTTTTAGAAAATTTCATTATTTATTCATGGCCAAAAGACATGTACATCAAATATTGTCTCATACCCAAAATCATATTTGGCATAAGCAGCCAAGCAAATTGACAGGTAACCCTCATTGCAAACAAAAAGACCCAAACCCTCACAACCTAACTCTCCTTAATAATAAATTTAGTGGCCTAGAGACCTCAATTAGTGTACAATTAGAGAAACTAAGAATTAAACCGACAATTGGATGCAGGCGAAAAAACTAGGAAGGGGACAAAACCCAGTAGAACCACTAGAAAATGGGGCTAAAACTAGGAAATAAAACTAGAAAAATAAAAGTCAACCCAACAAGGCCCAAGGACCTGGCCTAGAGGATACAGCCCAATCACCACAGTCTTGAACACCGTCGATGCAGGCGTGCCGCCTGCTCTGCCGCCGTCGCCATTGACAAGCTTTGAAGCAACAGCCACCATCGACTGGAAGCCATCCCGCCAGCTGTGCCCACTATAGCCACATCCTTGACCAAGATCACCCGACCGGCGACGACGTCCCAATATATATTGAAATTGTACTAGATTATTACTAGTAGGTCATGGACAGAGCTATGATTTAAAAACAGAGGAAGGCTTTTTGACAGAGGAGGTGTTTTGCTTGTATAAATATGAAGGGTTATGACTATTGAAAGTGTATAAAATGCATGCGACTAAAATCTTCCATGGAAACTGTCATTGATGAGATAAGGAATCTCTTTGTACCTTT
This sequence comes from Rosa rugosa, assembly GCF_958449725.1. Taxonomy (NCBI): domain Eukaryota; kingdom Viridiplantae; phylum Streptophyta; class Magnoliopsida; order Rosales; family Rosaceae; genus Rosa; species Rosa rugosa. Next base: position 3,519,129 of record NC_084824.1, read on the forward strand.
TCATCTTGCCCATGAATAATCGTTTCTGCAGGACACTCATAACTCTTCCAAATGGCATGGGAAATTCAATATTACCCCACCTGAAACAATTATATCAACGGTAACATAAAACATTAGAGAGTAGAGAATCTAAAAGGCCGAGAAGGTAATAATAACGAAAGATGTCTTTTATTATGGACTTTCAAATGATTTGAGGAAGTCAATTTAACCATTGGTGTTGACGATGATGACAACTCCGCCATGATGCCACGGACAATGAGCACCGGGTTATGGTATCATTTGTTGGAAAAGAAGGGCATCTATAAAACTATTCGGTCATTAACAACGAACACGAAAATATTTTCTCTAAATTATTAGTTACACAATAATACAAACTGAGTTACAATAACTTGATCAGATCCAGATCAATAGAGATGACCTCCACCTCGATCCATGTCGTAATTTTAGTTTCATATTCCGTACGTATAATGTCTCATCAATTATGTATACATATAATGATATAATTCAAAACCTCCAACTGACTGGAAAAAGAAACAGAAAAACTCCTACTAGAATCAGGGGAATATTTTACAATCTCAGATTTGCAGTACTAAAAAGAACCAGTCCTTGAAAGAAAACAAAAACCAGAGACGTAATTTTGAGAACTCATCAACCACCACAGCTAATACTGCAGCATCTAATTTTCAGAAAGCACATAAAAGATGGAACGTCTCAACCGCTAAGAGCTCATAGCCTCATACCAAACTACCAAGCAAACCAACAAAAAGGGCCCTAGAGTGAGTAGAGTCTAACTGAGTTACTTCATGCTTTCAAGACTTTTTCAGGGATTGATGCCATACACTAGTTATCTCGAAAGTGATCACTTCGCTTGATTACTCTTTGTCCACTGTTTTGGGTTCTGTATCCATAAAAGACGATTCAAGGGGCAATGGAGGTTGATGTGCTGCATATATGTAGCTCACCATTATCATCGGCCATTAGCATTTTCCTTTTCCCTTGTGAAAAAGACACTGGGGAGAGAGATTCGAATTCAGGACCTCATGTATACGGAAGGTGTGGGCATAATGATCTTTTCCTCAGGACTGTTATGCATTTCAAATTTGCGGAGGTTCTGGTATTAACAAGGAACCTGATATCCAGAGAAATGAATACCAATTTAAACTTTTTATTATGGTAATAAGGTCACACAGTACCATCCCACTATCATATTACTCATTGGCACATACAACTACATCAACTTTGCTGAGGTTTTTGATAGAATGAAATTGGTACAAAGAGCTTAACAAAAGAAATTGGTACAAGGTATGGAGCTGACACTTGCCGCAGAAAAAAAAAAGATGAGATAGGCAAGAAGAGAGAGCAGCAATCTTCAGACAATATTATCATGCAGCAGCACTGATGCACTGAATTGCCTGCTTGCAAATACCAGTCATTGTTGCTTCAGGACCATAGACCTATAAGAGAACAAAGAAACAGAAGAAATGATGTCAGATATTTCTCAGCAGAGGCTCTTCATATATCAGCGACATATTTGCTTTTCCTTAATCTTATTCAGTAATGATTTCAAAGATTGGTTACCTCAATAGGGAGGCCAATTTCCTCTGCAAGTGCCCTCATTTTTGCAAGTCCCCTCTGGTAGTTGGGACCTCCTCTCCTGACATAAAGATGCATCCTAGCAGCTTTAAGCTTTGATTCCTGATTAATCAAAATATGGCATTGTCAGTTTTCACACTTAGAAAAGATAGTAACAAAACAAATACAAATTTTGGGTTTAGCATGGTAGATTTAGCTCACCTTCTCCTTCAAGGCTCTAATGATGCCATTGAATGTTGCAGCTACATCAGTGAAGTTAGCAATTCCCCCTCCAATTACAAGGGCTCTCTTACGGCCATCAGGATCAGAAGTTGCACACTGTAGAAATAATGAGATTACTTATACAGAACAAAAAGTATGAGGTGCATAATCATGTTTCTTGTACTTCAACGAAAAATAGAGATGTGGCAAATATGAATGCAGCCTTTTAATCTACCATGGAGTCATGGACATAGTAATATAATGCTAAGAGTGAAAATGAAGAGTTCTTACATCAATCACAACTCTGGCATACTGCAATACCTCCTCTTCATTTGGTGCTCCACTATATTCAGCATAGTTTCCGAGCTCATTAGCAAAGCCAAGATCACCAACCTGACCAAGGAATGATATTTTGGGTGTGAGCAATCAATGCCAAGGAAAACCAAAGGTTCATAAGTTACAGGGTTCAAATCCAGTTAAATTTCTGAATCTTAAATGACCGCACCGTGTCTGCGTAAATAACACTTGCACCTCCTCCAGCAACCATAGTCCAAATTCGTCCCTTAGGGTTCAGAACTGTAAATTTCAAAGATGCACTTGTCTGCAAGCAAATGATAAATGAACCTGATTAAAGCTGGGATACTAAATGGATAATATCAAATGAAATGTGACAGTGTTACCATCGTGACATTACAGTTAAGAGAGGAATCAACTGACTCTGTAAAAACTTTAATGGAGAGAGTCGGTAATCACAGGACCACAAGTTGTATACAACAACCATGGACTAAGGAAGTGTAGAAATATGAAGGATATTTCCTTATGACTTTCTTTCAAAATGCATGCAACTCAAATCTTCCATGGAAACTATCATTATCAGTTAAGGCATCTGTTTGTACCTTTTCATCTAGCCCGTGAATAAACTTTTCTGTCGAACTCATAACTCTTCCAAATGGCATTGGAAATTCAATATTGCCCCACCTGAAACAATTATATCATGTAAGGTGGTGTTGAAAGTGGTACGCTAAAACAGAAGAGCCATCAGATTGCATTAAATAGCTTTGGCCAAATAACAGAGCTGGGAAGGTAATAATATAACAAAAGAAAATGAACTGTACTTTTTGAAGTTCTTGAAAGCAGCAGTGTCATCCAGCTCGCCTCTCATATCCAAAGGATATGGCTTTCCATCAACCAATGCAAAAGGATTCATCTCCAGAAAAGTGAAGTCGAGATCTGGAACATACTAATTGTAAATAAGGTTCTTCTTACAAATGTACCATGAAATGGAATTGTCAAAGACTTTCTAACACACCTTGAAATAGAGCAAATACGGACTTGATAAACTCCTCAATTTCGCTCTTAATCTGGATTTAAGAATACAATTTGTTAATGATTACCAATATGAGCCCAAATGAACATGAAATCAACAGAATAACATATTATTGCACCCAGCCACTAATAAATTAAGCATAATCAAATAACTTTTTTTTTTCTAGTCAGAAGTAAACTGGGCATTGATGTATTAAAAGATGGAAACCTATAGTGTAAAACATGAAAAGTGACTTCCTGCAAAGACATAAACAAAAACTAATATACCATATCATTGAGCACAAAGGTATTACCTCCAAGGGAAGGGTTGCAACAAGTGGAGCAGATACATCTGGTGTAAGGGAAGCTCCCGTTGGGACAAATATGGTCTTGACCTGTACAAAGTATAAGTTTTTTATAAATAAGAAGCTTCAAGTCTTTCCTACAAATCTCTTCCAGGTTCTTTAGATTATTAATAGAACAAATAAAGATGCATTATAGGATTTCAGATATATTCAGTAACAAAATGACATCCGAAACATACCTTATCCCAGTTCTCCTCAATGTCAATTCCTCCACACTCTGAGAAGCTTATGCTATTCCCAAGTCTATCTGAGACGATGTTAATGTAAAACTCTTCATTGTGGGGAATGAAGGGCTCAACAATGAATGTTGTGATGGGTCCTTTGCAGCCACCCATCTCAACCTGTAAATCGGAAATTAAACATGTAAGCGGAACTCTCCCAATTGTCAAAAGGAGCGATATGTATGAAGCCATAGGAAACTTAAAGTACCTCTTTGCCTAGGCGCTCCTTCACAAAGGTGGCGACTTGAGCGAAATCCAGGTTCAAGGCAACCAAACCACTCTTCCCACGCTTTCCAAACAACATGTCAGGCTTGACAACCAACTTGGAAGTAGAGAGCCAAGTCTCCTTCTCAAGTAGCTCATTGAAATCAGTTGATTCGGTAATCTAAAGATCGAACCAAAAAAGAAAAAGGAAAAAATCAATAAGCTACAACTTGCAAAAAAATTCATGTTCAGCAACACATCAAATATACTTCTTCTAGACAGGGATCACACAAACAGATTGCTTAAATCTTTAACAACCTAGTTAAGCGCATATGTGATCTAACAATTGGCTAAAGCATTGATCTTTAACAATCCAGATAAGGGTAAATGTGATCTAACAATTGGCTAAAGATTTGATCTTTAACAATCTAAAAACTCTCCTCAATCTATTGAGCTCAAATTAGATCTAACTACTTTAACCATTGTACTCTGTAACCACCATTTACACAATAACTTAACCACATGATTTCTTCAAATGTATCATAAATCTTTCAAAGCTTGAATCTTTAAGATCCAAAATGCTTGAGCAAAATCTGAATCAAAGACTGACCTGGGCAGATTTGAGAGGCAATTCACGGCCAGCGATCCTCTTGAAGTGTTCCTTCAACAACCTCTTGGAGTCGTACTCTCGGATCTTCTTGCGTGCCATTTCTCACCTGCTATGATTTGCACCACAAAATCAAAACCAATCTACCAAAAGAGACCAACTTTATTCAATTCTCAAGTGTTTGATGCAACCTTACCTTAAAAGAAGAGTTGGGTTTTGGTGTTGGGTTTGTGGGAGTTAGGTAGGAAGATGCAATTCTAACTGATTTCTTTGGAGCCAGCAAGGGTCGCGTCTATATATAGCTTCACAACGAGAACGCCATTTTATTTTTTTCTGAATTTTATTTACAGGGTTTGGTTGGTGGGGGCAAAAACCCTTTGATTATTTTTAGCGGCAACAAGCACACTAACAAACACATGCGCAACCTACCAATTTGGACCAGAGGGATTCAACCACAGCCTTGTTTTGTAGGTTTCTGGTGCGGGATGGGATCCTGTGATTTGCGTACTACCACTACTTGATGCTCTTCCAGTCTGCATCGCCGTCTATCTTTTCTACTTGTTGTTGTGATCATCAAGTCTCCTCTTTGTGGAGTCCAAAAACGGCAACTGAGAGTGATGCGGACTCTTGTCGTTTTATAATACAAAAACACATTGTGACTATTATTTTCCTCACTCATTAGAAAGTGAGTGTGGTTGTTTTGTTTTTTTCATGGATATGCGTTTATGTGGAATATGATATAATCTCTTGATGGAGGAATATGATATAAACTCAACTAGTTTAAAAATAACAGATGTCTGATCGTGTGTGTGTATCGAATAAAAAATTTTAGAAATCAGATTTAAAGTGAAAATTTTATTATGTCATATCATTTAAACTCATCTCAAATTATTAGATTTTGTGTTGTGGCGTTTTTAACTTTATATTTTGTTATTCATCTTTGCCAATGAGAAAATATATAACCATGTACAATTCATTTCAAATCAAAACATCTTCAATATCATAAGATCCTAATAAAATAACTTTAGCTATGTCATCAAAAAAAAAAAACTTTAGCTATAAGAGTTTCAACAAATGTGTTAAGATCATTTATTAAATGCTTGATGACTTCTGTGTAGGATTCTTTTAGTTGTTGCATATTCATGTTTCTTGTTTGTCAAAACCAGAGGGCTACTTGGCGATATGAGCTATGTGATTTGCCACACAAGGCTGGAAGGGATGTGTGGGATTAATTTGGGATAATATGTGTTCATAAATTCAATAATAGATCGACTCTATCTTTGAGATATATGAAATGGGCAACTACACCAGTAAGAGACAGACATGTATTGTATCTGTGACGTGCTCTTACCAACCCAGTAAGAGTCAAAGGTTAGCACTTGGTCAACACTGTACAGCAGCTCTCTCTAGTTGACTCGATCAGTTTAGTCACAATGCATCTGTGTTGATCATATTCATGCACATATTTGTAGTATAAAAATGATCACATCAGAATCAGACTTTAAGCACGTAAAGAATAACATTTCTTTCACACACATTTCATCGAATGATTGAACCAAGGCAAGAGGGGAAATGAAACTAGTTTATCTAATTTTGTAGGTAAATTAAACGTGAGGGGTTTGATCGTTTGTGCAAGTCACTTTCTTGTTGGTGTGCGCATTTAAATATATATAATAGGAGATCCAATAAATATTGTCATGGGTGGACACTGCTGAATCTTGACTAGCTTGATCCCAGATTAAAGGTGGCCTTTAAGTACCCAAGAAAAAGAAGAAGAAGATGATGGTGGATGCAAATACAGTTTGTTTATATATAGGGTTGGCTGGCCTCGTTTGACTTAAATGTTCTGCATTTGTCTTCCACTATATGAAATGAAATAGGGAACTGCTGCTGCTTCTGTATCACATGAATTTGCTTTGGCTTTTCACTCCTGCTAACTAGTACATACTCTGGTTAAAACTGTTAATTTTGATGTTTTCAGAAATAAGTTTATGGCTTGGGAACTTGGAATAGATGAACAAGATCACAAATTCACAACCAGGCTTTAGAAACTGATTAGTAATTAAAGGAAGCTTGGTAATTGGATTTTATACTAGTAAAACGCAGTCATAATCAATCTGTTTTCTTTGGTTAATATAATCAAATCTATTTCAATGCGTGTGTGAGAGGGAAAGTGAGTGTGAATAGAAATTGAAATATATGATTTCTTGGTTTTATGTGCATTTTTTCCATGCTCACATAACTAGTTACATTAAATCATTAATAGAGAGTCTACATCTTGCATTCTTTGACTTTACCCCTCTATTTATTAATAGACATTCTCAGTTCTGTTTTCATCGAAACTTTTACATTTACTATGAAAACTAAACCAATATTAATTGGGTAATATGGATCTTCGGATTCCTATATTTGGAGCCTTGGAAGCTTATGAAGAATTTCTAATGCAAAGTTGTCTATGAAATGTGTGCTACTCTTTGGAGTGGTTCATCTGCAGGCATAGTGCTTATTAAGACTTTGATTTGGCTGCGGATCACTCAGTTACTTAACATTGCTTACTAATGATCGGAGAGGTTACAAGCTAGCTGCAAATGTCTGATGAAGCATCATACACCAAGTGCGCAGTACTAGCCTACTTGGTAAGTACTCGAACAAGTACATGTTCGACCATCATTGACCAACTACTCCTCGACTCCTTTATCAATCTCGATCCATATCAATATGAAGTTATGAACTAGCCAGTCATTCCACTATATATATGTGTGTGTGTGTGTGCATTTGATTTTTTTTTTTCCTATGATTTTTGATTTTTCAAAGTTGAAAAATTGAAATAATCGTATAAAAAAAAGTTTTATATTTTTGAGTTGCTGTTGCGTCACTTAAAACAAGTCCTAAAAATTATGTTTAATCAATAGTTTGGTACTAGATAAAGACCGAATACTGTGCTGCTTCATTTATCCAAATTATGTTTTTGAGTTCCTTGTGATATTATTCACTTGAAGTTGTCAGTTGTGAATACTGTGCTTCTTTCGATCCTTTATCCGACTATGTACTAGATAATTAGCAACCCCTCCATAATTTCTTCCAGTGCCTTGTGGCCAGAAGAGATTGATGAAGAAATTGTAATACTAGGGAAATTTGATGGGTTGGGAAGTGGGAACTGAAAATCTGGATGAATAATACAATCAGCTCAATTCAGTTGAGTTCTCTTAAGCCCCATAAGCTTTGGGCCACCTACATAAGGGAGTATGGCTGAGAGTCTGAGACCCCAATTCTTGCTTAATATGTTAGACAACAAATCAGAATTACATGTACACTACTGAACAGAAGCTTGTTGGGCTTTCCTTGTTGGTTTGCTCTTACAGATTTTGATTTTATCAGAATTAAATTGGATTCACCAGGTGGTAAGAAACAAGTAATCACATCGACCATCTCCATGTGAGAATCTGGATCTGTTCTCAATGTGCATGCCTCTGTTTTGAAGAATAATAACCATGTGACATGTGCAGCAGCAGCAGCAGCAGCTAATATAATTATATATGGAGAAGAAGAAGGCCTCGACCACTCAACTTTCTGACGTTCTCCTTTATCCAAGCCAACAACAAAATCAACTTTATTCATCTTCACATGAAACCTTCTGCTACGAGCCATGAGGAGTGTCCATACTTGCATTATTAAAGTGAAGAAACTTGCCTTTCAAAACAAAACAAAAAAAGTGAAGAAACTTGATGATCATATGGCTACTGAGATCTTGAGGTGAACGAGATTATGCAGAAGCTATAGAACAAAATGCAGCAGGAACTTGTTTTGATTTTTGAGATTTTACTCTAGCTTTTAAGTCATTGCCTTGTTTCAATTGCAGCACTAGTGAAATGTTAGTGCAGTTTCAGAAGTTACTTACTTATTGGTGTTATAAGTTAGAAGAACAGAGAAGTCAAGATATGGATAAAGTCTCCACACTGGAAATAAAGTAACTGTTCATAAGCTCATTTCAAGAAGACAACTAGGATACACCGGATACAATTTTTTGATTTCAAGTAAACAGTACAAAATCACACACGTTATATATCAACAGTGCCAATGATTTTCATTTTTAGTTGCTAGCTTCAATAATTTACGACAAGTATACTTGGAAACTAGCCGTTTTCATTGACTCGCATACGGGGCAAACACTGATGAACTCATCACAGTCCTTACATAAACACAGGTGCCTACAAGGCATCAACAAGATAGACACCTCCTTTGCTCGGCATGCTTTGCATGCTCTGCAATCCATTTGCTCCTTCAACCCTAGGTAATTTTTGGATACGGACTTTGCAGGCCCACCTTGAATGGCCAGGTAGTTAGTCGGATCAATGTATGAGGCAGCGTCATCAACTTCACTGTCTCCAAAACCCTCCTTCCCTAGGTCAGCACCCTGTGAAATTGCTTGCTGGAGGTTGCTCTTCAGCACATTCACAACTGACTCATTGTACTTTGCTCTGTAATGCCAATTCTGGGCTTCGACAGCTACCTGTCTTATTTTATCGACCAATTCTCGGTTCTTGCGGTTCATGGTCTCAATTTCCAAGTCTTTCTCCCTTAGCTTTTTGCCTACACCTTTCTCTATAGCGGTAAGGAAAGAAGCCATATGTCTCTGCTTCATGTCTCTTACCCCCTTTGCCAAGTGTTCCTCCTGTTGATGAGCAAGCAAATAACAGCACCATAACATCAGACTACAATTCAATCTCAATTGTAATGCTCAATAGAATTATATTATGAGGTCAGCACAAAGCCTTGACAAGTTGAAATAAACTACCCACTACCTTCCTTCAAAGACCATAAGGAAATCATTGGACTAGACTGTTTAGTATTCAAATGGGTATCTACACACCTGAGTAACAAATGATTAAACTAGGTGTAGACTTGTAGACAATGAATGATGTGATTATCATATCAGCAGATATAGTCAAAATTTATTATCAATGTGCAGTGAGATGATTCAACTTCCAAATTGTATGCTCCATAGTGAAGAGAAGTGGCGATTTTGGAGTTCTATTTTCTACATTGCACTGGAATTATTTTAGGTTTCAGAGACAACGACAAATCCTTATTTGTATTAACATATAAATCCGTCACAAAACATTGGTGCATGATTATTCAAACATTTATTGATTTCGCTTGTTTGAGACAAAGAAACAAGAGTACAAGACAATAGATGGGAAATTAATAACTATGAATATTTTGAATAAATACCTGAATTTTGATGTACTGATCAAATTCTTCCTTCTGCCGATCAAGCTCAGTCCTAATATTGTCCCCTAGGGATAAAATCATTGACGGTGCTGCTGGCATGCTTCCACTAGCAGATGTAACAGATGAGTTGCGCTCATCATCATCATACGATAGCCTTAAACCTGTCGATACATGGTTCGGGTTTGGAATGCTAGCTGAGCGATCAGCTTCATCTTGACAGACATTGTAGTTCAAAGAAATTTGAAGCTTCTGCTGTCTTGAGATATCTTCAATTTCCCTGGTTCGTTTATTAGGCCGAAGCATGGGAGTGATATGCTCAGTTCCAAAATAATTTACAGGATCAACATTACATCCAGCTGGTACTGCAACATGAATGAACTCATTCTTCTTAGACACAAGCCCAACTAATAAGTTTTCTAGGAATGACAACTTTGATGCCGAAAAGAAAAAAATTTGATTACAGTGTAACACCAACATCGGAAGGGGACCATACCATTACCAAACAACTGCAGCTGATTTGTGGCATTTGTTGGATAGGGGAAGCGATTTTCATCCACGAAAACAGGTAGCATGGAATTAGCATTGTTGCCCCCCAACATCTTATATGAAAAGTTAATCTACCTCGAGGATTATGTTTTGAACAAGTATTGGTAAAATAAGCAAGACTCCCCCTGAAAAGGACAAAGAGGAAAATTTAAATCCTGTATCAAGACAAGCTGGCAATGGTGGAAAACCTTACGCTTTTGAAAAAATAACCAAAAGTATTTACCAATTCAGGAAATAATCTACTAAAAGGCATGTAAGGTATTTACCAATTCAGGAAATAATCTACTAAAAGGCATGTAAGGCCAACCCTTACCATAAGAGGGCTTTTTACAATTAAATTTCTAGTCCAAGGTAAAAGGACACACGTGAATTCATGTATTTTTGGTATCATTGAGCAAGTACCACGAGAAAATGAATCTCACAAGTCAAAACAGAACGTGGGATATGCTTTTGAAAATCGTTACATACAACACACGTGAATTCAAGTATTTTCGGTATCTTTGAGCAAGTACCACAAGAAAATGACTCTCACAAGTCAAAACAGAACGTGGGATATGCTTTTGAAAATCGTTACTTACAACACATGTGAATTCAAGTATTTTCAGTATCTTTGAGCACATTCCATGAGAAAATGAATCTCACAAGTCAAAAACAGAATGTGGGATATGCCTTTGAAAACCGTTACATACAACACACGTGAATTCAAGTATTTTTGGTATCTTTGAGCAAGTACCATGAAAAAATGAATCTCACAAGTCAAAACAGAACGTGGGACATGCTTTTGAAAATCGTTACATACATGAGGTGGTAATTGGGTAGGCGGAAGCAAGAAACGACATAAAAAGCTAGCTTAAACAAATACTTCAATAGGTCTTCTGGATTCATTTCAGAAACCCATAGCTTTCATGCAGGACTGTAGAAAATAACAAGGGCAGGATTAACCCTGAACAAGGAATATCGATAATCATAAAGTTATAAACTACAGCCAGTCAAATGCATGTTAATTTTGAATAAGCACAAACAATATAATTTACGAAATATATCATACAAGAAAACAAAGCAAAACAATAACTCTCCTTATATTTAGACAAAACTTCAATTACGCATAAAGAATTTGACAGGTTGAATTACGCATTAAGTTACGATCAACTGCCCATAATGGAACAGAACGGTATTTATTGTCGTCTACTATATGACCCTAAACAAACGCTGCAAAAGAATGCTAGAATGCACGTGCAGAAGTTTGCAAGAAGATAAGAATGCTCAACATGTAATCCTACATCAATTGCATCCAAAATTCAAACTCTTGATGATCAAAACAAGCATCACCGATATGCACCACAAGCGTTCAAGTCTCAATAGTTCAGTTCAGCTGTAAACCGAAAATACACTGCATACCCTATAAATCTGAAATAATCTGCACATACCGTCCTATATCTAAAATCTGTAACTACCATATCATCATCGCCATCAACAACACATGCCAGGAGGCCATGGAATCAAGCTTGAGGCCTCCTGATACATGTTTTAGGAATTAGGAAAGCAAACCAATATTCCAGACATGATCGGAAGAACCAAGTTCAGCAAAAAAAAAAAAAAAAAAAACACAGACCCCAGATCAATCAATGGCATTTACCAACAAGAACTGCAATAATAGATACACCGCATACCAGAATTAGAGCCTATGATCGATTCATATAAGGAAGCTCAACTCATAATCAGAGCTGCTATGTCAAGTTGCGTAATCATTAAAAAAAAGTACTACACATTTTTTTTTTCCATATTTAGAGATAATTGAATACCGAAAATCAGGATCACAAGAAATATATGCAGCATCTCAACAAAGACAAAAAAAAAACCGAAGCTTTAGATCTTTTACCATATGAATTCAACTTCCAATGAAAAAAAAGGAAAAAAAACTTTCGAACAAAACCAAGTGCAGCATAGCAAATTGAGCAAGTTACCTCAATATCCCAAACCCCTCCGATTGAGTTTCGAGGAGCTAATCCAGATCCTGCAATCCCACGCCAACTCAAATCAGACCCAGAAAACCCAAAGAAACAAGCTTTTTCCTTGACGAAATGTACTGCTTTTTAGATCAGAACAGTAGACCGATCGTTGACGAAATGATCTAACAACACCACTGAAATATGCAAGCTGCAGACCCAATAACAGAGCGGAAAGAAAGATGAGAAAGAAGCAATCTTTGGGAGAGAAGAAGAGAAAGAGAGCGATCTGGGAAAATGGGTAGCCCAAGAAGAAAAGAGTGAAGCTTTTTATTAATGGAGAGTGGGAAGGGAAGAGTGCCCCAAACCCCAAAATTATTATTCATCCATTTTCACAGAGAGAGAGAGAGAGAGAGAGAGAGAGAGAAATACATATCATCGCAGAAAAGCATCAGTTCTTGTAGTTACGCAAACCATTTTCTCTTCGTTTTTTCACCGGAGGTGAAAAAAAAATTGAAATGGCTTCAACGTTTGTGTTTGAGCTGTTCTACAGACTTCTACCAGTTACCCTAAACCCCCTCCTTGTTTTACTTTCCCTACCAGTACCACCACAAATTACTACCTTATTTACTAGACTTAATTACCTACCCTTTTTTCCTACTGCTGAACAGGCCAGTCCTCACTAACAGCCATTCCTAAATTTTAATTGCCACAATTAATTGAGATTGGAAATAACGATAACAACAATTAACAATTTAATGTTTTTTTTTTTTTTTTGATTTCCCAATGTTTGCAATATGCAGGCTAACTTACCAAAACGTCATTTTCATGACTTAATAGCCAAGGGCAAGGTCTTCTGTAAGGTCGCCTGACCAATCAATGAGAGAACGCTATGTAGACATCCATAGAGGCAGATTCACTCAAATAACAGTTTTTAAAGGATTGTGATAGATATTTGATAGCTAAAAATAAGAGTACAGTTTTAAATTATTATAATTTGTACTTTTTAAATTTCATACATATAGTTGAGATAACCGTCCATGAGAATTTCATGCGGCGAAGCACAACATCCATCGTTGGTTTGGTGTCACAAGCATTTGGTTTTTTTATTTTTTGGGTTTTGGGATTAATAATTATTTGGTGGGGGAATAATTATAGTAGTGGTGCCGTGGTGGTGTGGGTGGGTAGTGGGTGGCGAGACGGAGGCCCATTAGTCAGAATTAAATATAAAAGCGGGAAATATGGGGTGGAGTCTCAGAGCTTCCTCTCTTCATGACTCATGGCTGATCCCCTTGTGGGGTCCCCACTCTCTGCGGGTAGGCCCCGCCCCGCACCCGCAGTGTTTGTTGGCGGGTAATTTTTTTTGGCGGGTGAGAGCTGAACGGAACGGACAGGAGGAGGGGGGATGGAGCCATCAAACCCCGTCATTCACGGAATTGGAGACATAACGGATCAACAACGCCGTACAGGATTACGGTGTATTTTGGTTTGTGTGATCAATTGAGTTGGAAGAGGGTTGTGTGCAAAAACTAAAAACATTGAGTAATGGAGATATGAGCAACCAAACCGGGTTCATATAATGTAACAATAGGCTTATTTCAAAAAAATGTAACAATAAACTTACGAAGAAGAAGACTACCAAGAAGAAGAAGAAGACTACCAAGAGAACAGTGTAACACTATCTCGATTAATGTTTTTTTCTTTTAATTTGTGAGAGTTATAGTCTTCACCGTTTCTCTATTAATTGGCTCAATTGATGACTAAAGTTAATGAGAAATTGATATTGATGGTATGGAGTGGAGAGTTTTATCAGTGATATACACATATTTAAAGTTAATTACTTTCACATTGTATATAGAATGTTCCTAATATCAAAGATATATTCCACTAAAATTTAACTAAACGACTCATGAGTGTGATTCAATATATTCGGATACCGATTATTGACGGTCATCCAAATTTGATTCATGTAGGCATAGAGCGTGTGTATGACAAACACCAAATGACCAACGTAAACTAAACAAATCGGCTGCCCTATAGCATTCAAAAGATACTCTCTCCTCTTTTGTTCCTAGCAGTAACTTTCGGCTCCCTAACAATCAAAACAATTTCATCTTCAAATATACCGTAAGAACAAGCATTGAATAAGTTAAATCAAGGTGGCCAAACAACAGACACCATAGTTATTGCTTTGGTTGCAAAGTAAATTAGTTTGGCAGGTACACCTAGCTAGCTAGCATGCCATATCTGAATTTGAATTCTTCTTCTTCCTTATCTGGAAGTTTCTTTCACCCATGATTTGTTAAGATAATAATGCATTGGAGTAATTATGTAGCTTAGGTCGCTATACAAATAATCAAATATAGTGGGAGTCGTCAAAAGGTGTGTTTGGATGGAGTTCACACGTGTTCAACACGTCATTGAGTAGTAAAGCCAGCAAGCTAATTAGCTTTGGCCTGCAATTGCCACTTTGATTTTTCTTCAAAAACAAAGCACGAGTCGGCGACGCGAGACCTTGACTCCTTCATTTTCGTCCCCAACATTACGCACACGATTTTTGATGGCGTATTTCCGGTGAAAAGAGATGGGTATGAAACGTAGGGTTGTTATATATGTTTAGGTGTAAATTAACTTGATTTTGTTTAAAAACGGAAAACATGTGATTCTATTCATTTGGTTCTTGCTTTTTATTTGATTGTGAAGAAAACGATAAGAAAAAATCAAGGAGTAATTTCATGTGTGTCCATACTAGGGTTTATGGCCTCCATCAATTAGTCCCTAAAACTAGCTAGAATTACCTGAGTCCCTTCACAAGACAGAGGGGTGGAGCACCCTCTCGGATCTCCACAATCTCTCGGTATCGAATTGATGCTCCATTAAAGTTGTTTCTCGGAATTGGTTGGTTGTGACAAACTAGTCATGACTAGGCCATATGTTAGTTTTCATACTGTTGATATCATTGTAAAAGAAAAAAATACAAATCGTAACACATACGACGATAAAAAGTTATCAAACTCAAAACTCATAACGTCGCCAACAAAGGTTGGTTCAGTTGGTAAGGACGGTCTTGTGTTGGAGCCCCCATCCAAGTTCGAATCTCGCTAGAGCCAACTATTCTTTGTTGGTGGATAATCTAGAAAATTCCATATCAATGGGCTGAGCTGGGACACTGGCCAGTTGGGTTAAGGTCGTAGGTTTACCCTGATCCTGATAGTGTAGGGAAGCCTCCCTCTTACCTGAACTTTTTGTAACCAAAAAAAAAAAACCCATAAAGTCCTACAACGTTATACGTACTCACCAAAGCAGAAAAAAACTTCATACTATATTTCACGCGCTTATGCAAAAGTTCCTTGGGTACCAATTGAAGAGGAAACAACCCAACCAGTCTCATGTATACCGTTGCAAGGATCAACAAATCCATTGACAATCTTCAACTATCACAACCCTAATAAACAACCACACAATACTTAAAAATACATCAACGCATGATTCACATTTAACAAAAATTTGGACGGAGGTACCAATTAACTAGTTCCAACTTACCAATTCGACCGCTGGTTGATAGTTACAGGCCTGCTGGAAAAAAAGGGTCCAAGCCCACACAAGCTTCAACCCGACCCGGGGCCTCCAATATATAAACCAAAACCCTCATATCTAAACCCTCACTTTCCACTTCCCAAAGACTCTTTGACCTCCTTTCAAAAAAAAAAAAAAAAAAAAAAAAAGACTCTTTGATCTCTGTGCAGCAGCAAAAGAAGAAGAAGATGATAATTCCAGTGCGTTGCTTCACCTGCGGAAAGGTGCTTAACCTAACCCTGATTTTGTTACATTTTGGGCTGATTCGGATGCATATAACTTCGAAAAAGATCGAATCTTTCAGTAAATTGCTACTTGTTTGTGTTTGATTTTAGGTGATTGGAAACAAATGGGACACTTATCTTGACCTTCTGCAAGCAGATTACCCAGAAGGGTAAGTTGCTCGATGTTTAAGCCAATTTGTTAATATTCAATAGGGTTTTTGATTATTGCAGTGTTTGCCTTATTCTTTGTTGTAGATTAGATTGCACAATAAGGTCAAAAAGTAATTTTCTTTTACTTACATGGGTGAGCTTTACATTGACATTAGGATGAGAGATTTTCTTTTCAGTGTTTAATTTTGACAGACAAGTCATGTTGTGAATAGATTGTTAAGTGGCGTATTGTTATGTCGATTGCAATATGATTGTATGCACAAGTGTAAATGTTGTTTGATTCTTAAACGCTGCACACAACCTTGCGCTTTTTGGGAGTTTAATCTTTAGTAGTAGAGGCTTTTGTTTTGAATAAAGTTTTTAACTTGGTTGTAAAGGAGGGTGTTAGTTACTGATTCTAATTCCTTGGAATGCAGAGATGCACTTGATGCATTGGGGTTGGTTCGTTATTGCTGCAGGCGCATGCTTATGACTCATGTTGATCTCATTGAGAAGCTTCTCAACTACAATAGTAAGTCCTATCTCTTTCCCTCACACACCACGCACACAGATACCGCACCTGCAATCTGTGCCGAGTGTGGTTGATGGGTTTATTGGAACTGACACTGCACCTTTGTTACAGCTCTGGAGAAGTCGGAAAACAATTGAGGAAGCTTAGCTTAAGCTGCTGGAAGTTGGTTTTATTACTTTCTTTCCGAGTGTGTGAGTACATGCTTTGTCCTGTTTGGACTGGAGCTGTATTCTTCTTTAGTGTCATGCTTGGATTAGGTCTAATAGGATGTTTCGGGTTGATGGAGATACTCATAGAATATGCTTGTGGTATGTAGGTTCCTACTCTACTTCAGGTTGATGTTGTTGGAATATGTATGACCATCTTAATTAGAATGAAAGACTGAATGCTTGTGTGTTGCTATTGTAAAGCTCTGCTTTGCTTCGTACGTGTGTTATTGTTTATATTTGGTTGAACTATCAATCCTACTGGTTAGTATTAACTATTAAGCAACTGTGTGGAATAGTATCTTTTCAAAAAAAAAAAAAGCTGTGTGGAATGGTAGACATTAGTTGGAGATGGATGATTATTAGTATCTGGGTAGTATTAACCATTGAGTAAATGGGTGGAATGGTAGAGATTAGTTGGAGTTGGATGAATATTAGTGATTGGAGTGAAGTCAGTTTGAAACTGATGCATGTAGTTGGAGTTGGATCATTGCTACTCTTGGCTAAAACTTCTCTAGCTTACCTGCCAAGATGTCTCTTCAACTCATTCTCCATTATCGTTCAATAAAGTTGAATGGAGTAAGAATACCTAACATGAGTTCTGGCGTTTTGTGTTGCCTTCCATCATGTTTTGTGCTATAAGTTATATATTTTGGTGAAATCTTCTCAACCGTTATTTGATTCTTTCTTCATTGGCCTGACTCATAAGCAATGTCACCAACTAGCTAATAGTGACCCAGAAAGCAGAGCTTAGCTGATTTTCAAGCAAAACATGAGTATTGACCAGTTGTTATGAATAGAATAATATGTAATGGTATTTTTATGTGCAAGTTATAGAATGCTTGTTTGTTGTTGATAACCCATGGCCGGTTGCTTTAGCCGTTTATTAGGCAATAAATCATGAAGGTGGAATGGTTCTACTCAATGACGATGTTTCTGTTTTTGGTTGTTTGCTCAAGTTAATCTTGATTAATCATTTCATTACATATTTAATGAAAGTTTTTGGCTTTATGTGAATGGATTGACTTGTTGATCCGTATCGACATCGGAAATGCATCTCCAATTCTCCATGACATTTTATTTGTGTTGTGTAACAAATGGAAGTTTGAGTGGAATACAATGAGGGGCTGGCGTTGAAGTGTTGATGCCCACAAGGCTACGCACCTAGAATAGCCAAACCCATAATTGGAAACCACACCCTAACATAATATTTAGACCAGGGAAATATACTTTTGGTTGATTTGATTATTGAAGGACCTCGACGGTGGAAGTCCCGTTTGATAAAAGTAATATGATCATCGTCCAGAGTGTTACTTAAGCATCAACGAGACTCGTATGCATGTGTGATAGTACATACAATTTAAAAAAGGTGCTCAAATAATAGTGTAGATTTTCTTATAAATCAACAAATAATTTGAGTTCTCCGCCTAAACAAATTTCTTGTTCAATTTACAAATGGACCATTCTTTCCAAGATATCGTTCGACCGCAGATGTTTATGCCCACTAAACAAATTTATGCCCTTGAAGGTGTCAAGTACCCCCAATGGACGTTGGCGATGATTATGTATGGCTAAGGATTTCCATCATCCTAATGATATATTGTCTATTTCATCGAGAATGTAGACGAGGGTCTCTCTGCATTAATCAAGAGGTCTGCCTTTGTACACCATGGTGCTTACTGCTTAATCACAAGGACCACTATCACTTAGCTAGCTACAGAATAAACACTGATTTGACTCACCATCATACTAAAGAATGTAGGACCGGGAAGCAGAAAAACAGGTAGCAATTGAAACCCAAATGGCCGCCGGCTTAATTTGATAGGGCCCTGGTCAGATTCAGTGGTGGTGATTCAAGACCGAATAACTTAACCGCTGGGTTCGTATGTGTCATCATCATCATCATAAAAATGTACTCAGGTGTGGTTCTCTTATCTCTTTGGGGATGAGGTGAATCTATCATTTTGGATTTGTTGTGCACTTTTGGCCTTTCGCTTGGATATCTGTGGATAACAAAACAATACATGATTGATTCATACTTACTAATCTTGCCAACTAAAGCTGGATCCATCGTCGTATTACATATTTATACATATAACAGTCCTTATATATATAAGCCCTCTAAATATCTTTCCCTCATACTGCACTTTTGGGTGTTCTTTGTTTTCTTGCTCTCCTTTTTCTCCACCCAATATTCTTCTTCTTCTTTCCCAGTCATTTCTATAATCCATATATATGCCTTTCGTTTGTTTTGTCTGAACCTATCAACTCAAAGCTAGAATAGTACTCGATCTCAAGAGAAATGCATCAGCATAACCATCTCCTGGGGCGTCCATGCTTGCATTGCCACCCCCACAGCTACATTAGGATGGTTGGTCTCTCTCTCTCTCTCTCTCTCATATTACATACAGCAAACTGCAAACATGCTTTGAATATAAATGAAATATAGTTAATTTTACTGCTTACTAACGCATGAATTGATTGATTCAGGTTCAACATCTTATTGAGAAATGCTTACTCTTTCACATGAGTCGTGACCAATGCATAAAGGCATTAGCACAGCATGCAAATATTACCCCACTCATCACACTTACAGGTACAGTTTTAATCTCGCTCTCCCTGGCTTGCTCTTTCTACCTCTCCGTATATACAAGCTCTTGTGCCTTGTGTTTAATTACTTATTGCTTTACACTAGTACGTACGTTTTAAATTGTGCGTCTGTGATCGCAGTGTGGAGAGAGCTACAGAAAGAGAATAGGCACTTCTTTCAAGCATATTTCCACTCTATTTCTCCCACCAGGCCTTTAATGAGTAAGACCCTAGCTACTTCATAGCCAGCTAGGCTAGCTGATCGATCATCTCTATCATCTATATTATATACGATTCTCATATCATTTACTTCTTAGATGTAGTGTATCTAACCCCAACACCAACTCCAACATATTTTCATTTACTTCATGTGTATATATATATAGCTCTCTCTGAATACTAACGTCCACATGCATCTAATGGAAATTAAATTTTTTATCGTACAACATCCTGACCTAGCTTAGCTATGCATGTGAATCGATTTTCACTACGTCAGGTTCCATTGATCAATTAATGTCGAAGTTCCATACATATATATAGCACTGTAGCACTGTTGCCTAATGAGAATCACATTTTGATTTTCAGGAAGCCATATTCAAAATGCGCCAAGATTTTCAGGAAGGAAATACTGGAAGTGAATTTTTGCTACAAATCTAAAAAATTTAGGCGTTGTGCTTGGTGTGTGAACGTGGGTGCTTTAATTTTGAAATTTAACTAGAATACTAGCTAGAGATTACGTACCATATGTTACAGCTGAAAATAAGGTCCATGGTTTACCTTAGAGGGAGAAAGTGGGTAAAATTCCACTGAAGAACGTACGTAGTAGTTAGTATTTTTGCTTTCGTCAGTTCGTGGACAGTAGAGTCATTTGTATTTACCTGGCAGACAGCTGAGATCGAGTGTTTAGAATCTGGCCGGATTCACATTTCCCTAATTAATTCATGAGTTTGTTGAACCACATGCATCATTCAAAATAATCATTGAGATATAATGGCAATTATATAAGTTGAGCTTAGTAAAGATGAACCATGACAAATTAAAGAAATCCATTCCAAATTTGAAATGTCACATTGATTAATGTCTGTAACAAGAGTGCTAGCTAGCATGTGACCAATTTACTCGATCACCTTCTCGAGGCAATATTCCATATCTGTCACAACTATGGAAAATGGAGAACTCGAGAAAATCTCACTCACTTGAAAATAGCTAGAGTTGAACTAGAAAAAAGTTCTGATTTGAAAATTAACACATTCACTCTTGATATATAGATAGATAGTCTTTTTCTTTCAGTCAGAGAGACTTATAGTAGATCTGCAACTAAAACCCTCATTCCCTAGAGAATCTAAACCTTAAAATAGCAAACCCTTAAACAACCCCAATAAAACTGAAACAGACAGCTTTCTTTCTTGTTATAGCAGATTAGGTCAAGCAAGTCATGCATGCCTTCACTCGATTGGTGTCCTTGCCCATATGGACTGCCTTGGGGCTTTTCTCTCACGAAAAACTCCGCCATCTTCCTGAACCTGAAAATTTTCACACCAAAAACCATGAGATGTGGATTAAATTAATTATTACAATTAGGCATTTAGGCCTAGCTACTACTGATCGATTGACTCTGATTTCAGAAAATTAATTGTTGGAATTTAGTAGTTGAGCTACAAATTGAGAAAGTGACAACCTTTAATGGGATATTCAAAATTTCCATATGTTCTCACAATCATTAGCTACTAATTAGATTTATATGAGCTAAATGGGTTCTTGTAGGCCATGATCGATCTCTATTCAAAATTTCCATATGTTCTCACAATCATTAGATACTAATTAGATTTATATGAGCTAAATGGGTTCTTGTAGGCCATGATCGATCTCCAGTTGGGTACTCTGGTCACCGCTTTCAGATAATCACGTAATTCTGTATATAACCTATCCTTAATTATCATAAATTTAGCTTAAAGTTAACTAATTCTTGTAAGAAAAAGTTGAATAATCTAGGGTTTAGCGGTTACCTGATCAGTGACATCAGAGTTCCATGTAACATTTTGATCCTCTCTAATCAGTTGGCTAGAGCTCTCTCCATGATCTGGACCATCTATTTTGTACTGAACTGGAGGGAACTGTGCCCACTAGATCATCACATAATCAAAAACATGAGGATATATACAGATCAGCGGTTCCTATGTTTACTAATCAAAATAGTTAAATGATTGAGTAAACTAAAAGGAACACCTACATTCTTTGCAGCTGTACTGAAGGCTTCCTTGTGAGTCATGCTTGGATTTTCAGCTTTAAGCCTCTGGATCTCTTCTCTGTAAAAATTAATGAATAAACTCACATTAACACTCATGTGCTATATATAAGCTGCATGCTCCCCAATTGATTAAGCTATGAGCTTAGACTGAATCTTACTTGATAAAACGGTTATAAGCGGATGGAGCTCGTTGTCTCTTCTCTGGAGCTACATAATACAATTATTTTGGAACGAAAAATAAATTAAGGCCTTGGTTAGTCCAGTCACTTTGAATATTAATATTAATTGCACTGAATCAGTTAAAGGTAGATAGCTAATTCATTAACTTACGTTTGTTAACAATGTGATTCAGTGTGATTGTGTTTGTGTACTCTTCATTTTCAGAATTATTAGAAACCGCCATGGATGGGCTGCGCAAATCGCCCAACCCGGGATACTTCACTTCTTCCACACAGATTTCTTGATCTTTTTCCTGCCAGCACTCGATCACAATTAAACACTTGATATCATGCAGTAGCCAGCTGGTTTTCATTGAAAGATAATCAAGCAATGAGTAATAAGCCACCATATATACGGTATACCTGATCGACGTCTTGGCCAAGTGAAGCTAAGTGATGAAAAGGGAGAAAGGAAGCTTTTAACATGTTGACTGATAGGAGGCAACTGCAGTGACCACATCTGACTGTGACCAATCTTGACAAACTGCTGCATGGCACACTCACCTACATTCATTTTCATATACAAATAGATCAGCCAGTAAATTATACTAAGGATAAGAAACATAGACCACAAGAACCGGTTGTAATGCAAATAATATGTAAAGAAGTAGTCGAGCAATAATATTGAGTATAACCAGTAATATGGTGGCGCAGAAACCACACTGGACATAGCAAATCTGCTCAGGGAGATCAAAGAGACGGTTCAGCGTCGTCATTTTCAGTACTTTGAACTTCAGAATTTGTGTGATACTAGGAATGTGAAAGAGAAAGAGCAGAACAAAGGATAGGTGGTCTTCTGTTACACAAGGGAGTATTTATAGAAGCTAGAGGATAGTCATTAAGTCATGAAGATTAATGATATAATTTAACTTTATTTGATGATGATTACTTAGCTATATGGTGAAGCAAGAAAGGTACTTTCATCCTTGCTGTTTAAGGAAACAAACTAGTGCTAACTTTCACTGGTATATGTTCCAGAATGTTTGAATTCTTGGGTAGTCTACCCAAGACTAATTAATTCAGCCAAAATTACAGCTAGTTACACCCCTGAGCCAGAATCTCTTACATTACTATATTATTTCTGTGCCCGAACTTCCACTTCTGATGTTTAAGTTCAATCAGTGGCAGCAAAGTAAAACTGACTAGGTAGAGGCTCATTTGGTTTCATGTGTTGTTTTCTCTTCAGTTAATTGACCCTGCTCATATCTCTATGACCATGAAAGTGAAAGTGCAGCAAGTTTTACCATCTGTAATAAAGCGGATGTTTCTAGAACGGTGTTTGGAGCAGGAAAAGAGGCATCTTAGAATTTGTCTCTTTCGGTCTTTCCTCAATCAGGGAAACCCAATTGCACATCAGAAGCTTCCACTTTTGCCTTTTGAACTTGTTCTTCCTCCTAATGTCTCTCAAGCATTCACAATCACCTATTCAACTACTAGCTCCTTCCTCTTCTCTAATTTACTCTCATCCATGTGCCTGTAAGTGAGTTCAGTTATCAAAGCTAGCTAGCTCAGCTCAGTTCAAGGTCCCCACTGCTTGAAAATTGAAAACTCAAATGGGGCTTCGACATATTTGCTATCACGCAAAAATGAGAGCCATTCATAAATTCGATGGACAGTTACCTACTAACAATAAATAAATCAAAATATGGGGAATTTTTCTTGATACTAGCTGGTTAATTGTTGTGGAGAAATTTTCTTATATATAGAATAACCATTTGTTCTGGTATATATTAATGCATCATAGGCTACTAACTAGTGCAATTAATTGTATGCCAAGATCTGCAATTATTGTAGATCGAGGACCAATTAGTAGCATGGAATTCTCTATTATGGCCATGAATGCATGAATCCAAAGAGGCTGCTAGGAACCAATTATTAGCATGGAATTCTCTATTACGGGGCTTCTCACCAAATTTGTAGGTTTTGCAGCTTTGCTGGGCTAGTGTCAGATGAAGAAGTTGAGAGAATTAAGGACACGTTTACTTACTTGGAATGGGAGGGAATGATTACGGGGTAAAACTATTCCTACGTTTACTAACACATAAAGGAATCAGAATGATTCCGGATAAAAGTATTCCTGCGTTTACTAACACATGAAGGAATCGAAATGGGTGTAGGTCTCAGCTCCTTATAAAGAATCGATTCTTGAATACTCAGGAATTTGATTACGAAGGGGGGAGATGGGTTGAGAATCAACTCCTTTGGAATCAATACTGATTCCTTTCTTCTCCCATTCCAGTTGTCTCCGATTCATGATTATTTTCCATTCCAAGTAAGTAAACGTGCCATAATATCTTTTATTTTACTGTCTTTTATTATTAGTTGATTTAGTGAATAATTAAAGTATTAAACAAGAATTTTTTTTTCTTTCTAATAATTAAGTTAACCATGGTCAGTTATGAGTATGATTTATCAGACATGGCAGTTTCTTATTGGGTGGTGGTATCACCACTTAAAGAGTAGTGCTTAGCAAATTTGAATCCATCCAAAGAATGGAAAATATTTTTTCCATGCTTAATTAACATACAAGTAGTTTTCTCCCAATTCCAAACAAATGCGTTGGCAATAGCAGTAGACTAGTACAAGTTGCAGTGAAACTTTCATTCTCAAGAACATCTTCTACCCAAGAAGTCAGTTTGAATTGGGGGGTCGTCTAGGGTACCTTGATGTATGTCATACCCTTATTTTTTTTATTTTTAATAAATTAATGTAATGGAAATCTATTGAACTGGTTAACAGATTACCCACTTAAATGTTGACATGTGTCATTTTAAAAATAAAGTTTACTATATTAACAATGTTGTAAATATTATTATCTATATGGCTGTCCACGTAAATACTCATTAGTTGTGTACTTTGATGTAAACCCTACCTCTATATAAAGGAGGCTAATGAGACTGAATGAGAATACTTCTACTTCCTCCAAACTATTCTCTCTCCATATTCTCTCTACTTTATAACACGTTATCAGCACGATTTGCTCTATATTTTCTTTTTTCCTTTTTAACTCTATGATGATCCATGAGTCATATGGTGCAATGTTGTTGCTTGACTATAACTCTTGATCTATGAGTTTTGTTTTATTGTTATTTATCATCAGCCCTATAATCCAATCCTTTTTTTTTTAAGTAAATTGATTATTGATAGAATCAAACAATTTATCGTTTGCTCTTACCTATCTAGCTTCCTCAGCTACTGGATTCTCTTATTTGTTGTTATCTATTGATTAACACATGCAGGTATTTAAATTTGATCCAGTGGAATCGATGAGACCCAAACTGCATGATTACCGATTATCGATCTCCTTGAAGGTCGGCGAGCCCAGTAGGTTGTTTTTTTTAGTATTATTGTTTTTTCTCCTCACTCGTCGCCATTGCTGGATTGCTATATCTACTGTGACCCTCACAGTTCTAGAGCCGTCGCACTATTTGATCTCCCAATTTTTGTTCTTGACATAATAGAATATTTTTTATTGCACTGTTGCACAGACCACTTCGATCGATTAATTATTGAATCTGGGGTGTGCACGTTTCAACATTTTGAGGGTCCATCTTCTAATTTTGTTAGCTATAGTTTACTGGGTTTTATATATTAATCAACTAGACAAGATGTGTATGCCCAGTAACTAGTTAATTGGTCATGCTTTCGATTCTCTTTATATTTACATGTTGTATACTCAGCTTTGGTAACAAAGCTTTGATGCATTATTTTTATCACCCCAGTACATGCAAGAGTAAGTCAATTGAATTCAGGTATGTTTTATTTTCACAGTTGTGTTATGATTGATTAAATATATATATCTGAATTTTGTAATCAAAAGTGATCGAAATCTCTATTTCTTGATTCGATTACAGAGGGCCTGAAGTTCCTCAAGAGTTACATAATAGAAAATTGTGACATGAAATTTCTCAAAGCTTAACGAGGGCCAGAAGTTCCTCAGAATTATACAATGATCAAAATCGCACGTTGCTTGATCCCTGATCATATGGGGACCTGAAGTTCCTCTAGGGTCATATATGAAATGTAAATTGGAAAATTGTGACATGAAGCTCTTCAGAGTTTATACAATTACGAGGGCCATAAGATCCTCAGAGCTATACAATCGAATATATAAACTCATCTTAATCCCCAATTATAAGAGGGCCTGAAGTTCCTCTAATTTTTTTTTCGATAATGGGGTTCAAACCACCTCCAGAAGCTGTAGTTCGAGGATGGACACCAAGTCAATGCCAGAAGCCTCTTGACTATACATTTTTTTTTATAAAGAGAATTTGTCCAGAAGACAATACTACGTTCTTGTGCAATTTGAAGAGAGATAGAAGATTATCATGAACCAGACCAGAAGTTCTGTGTATTCTCTTCATTAATGGAACCAGAAGTTTCCATTATTATTTTATTTATTTGCTCGCATTCTATTAATTTCTTTTCTTTCATTAAAGTAATTTTTTTTTTATACGGACCAACAGTCTGATATCTCGAACCTCCAAATTTCGAGTGTACATTATTTGAACCAGAAGTTCAAAGTACCACATAGTAGAACCCGAAGTTCTAACAGTAAAAACTCGAACTTGAAGCTTCGAGTACAAAATGAAAATTAGTTAAAAAGTGAAATCAAAACTTCACTTTAATTACCTCGAGCCTGAAGTTTCGAGCATCAAATTTATTTGAACTTGAAGTTGAGCATACGAAATATTAGAACCTGCAGTTCTAATAATAATAAAAAATTCGAACCAGAAGTTTCGAGTGAATTTTCGTATGTCAATTGATACGTTTCTTTTTATGCTTACCTAAAACTTTCTTATTGTTATCTTATAAGTGTACAAGAAGTTCACTCCACCTTAGAACTTGGAGTTCTAATTGTGCAGACTCGAGCCATAAGTCTCAAGTGAATATATAGACAATTTATCATAAAATTTTAATCTGGGTCAACCTCAAACCTGAAGCTTTGAGGGGATTATTTTGACACCAATTTAAAAGTAAGCAGATATTTAACCGTTGGTTTATGACGAATGAGTATGAGTATACCCCAAATTTGTGATCGTGGATTTTGTAATTAAAAGAGATCAGAACCTGTAGTTCCTTGATCCTTAATTACATGAGGACTTGAAGTTCCTCAATGATCATACTCACTAGATGACAATATAAAGTCCCTCATTTCTAAGCTATGGTCATGAAGATAATATAACAATCATCTCAGATCTTACATATCTGATTGATGGCTCCAGAAGAGCACATATTATTGTCTCTTGCATCCTATGCCTCCAATATTACCAGAAATGTATAACCTCTCCGTCTCATGGATCTCATTGTATAGCAAGAAAGCCGATTGACATGGCTACACCATGAAATGCCACCAGAAGTGGATCATGGCAAGAGAGAAATCAGGAGTCAATATAAATATTGTCCTAACATCCACACATATGAGGAAATTACAAATTGGGCGTGTGTCTATTGCACACTATATGAGTCTTTATCAAGCCATTTTCAAAATGGCACTAGTCAAATTAAATTGCATTGACTAATAAGAACATTGAGATTCATCTCACATGCCTGACGTCTTTTGCTTACAATAAGCAACTTGAAAGCACTATTGTGTTATTCCTCAGATTTATTGTAACCTCTTGAGTTTTTATTGAAACTAAATGTTTCTGAATCCGATTATCTAGGAACTTGATGTTCCTTAAGAGGTTGTTATAAATTGAAAATTTGAAACCTCAAGTTTCTTGGATCTCCAATTATATGAGGGCCTGAAGTCCCTCCTCTTTATGACTACAGATTTATATGTGACGCAGAACTTGAGGTTCTCCACGTGATAAAGTTACTCTATTATTATGGATTATAGTCTTTAACTCGAAATTTTGAGTATATCATTCTGGCCAGCAGTTCAAAATGAATTTGGTCCATTCCAATTGTCAATATTTCACAATTGATGTTTACTCAAGCTAAGGTAACACTCATATCATGAGTTGTGGATCTTGATTTATGGCTCTAAATGAGCTACTATCATGTTACCGAATTTGAAATATTGTTGCATTAATTGCTTCCTATATGGTTGGAGAAGACTTTATGCCATTGGATATATACTGTATTGAATTTTCACAGTAAATTGAGGCATATATGTAATGTCATGAACCAGAAGTTCATTGAACCAAATACACAATTTGGCATGATCGATTGCGTCATCTTTTGTCTACCATGTCACGAGGAATCACTTACAAGTTTTGATGATTGCTAACCTTACTCACAAGCAAATTGTTTATTTACCGCATATTTGCGAGTTGTCACTTTAATGAGACAATCCTCCTGCAATGAGGGGGAGAAAGATTGTTCCTGAAGAACGATATGAATTGGTGTGAGATATCTCCATCGTCTCATTTTGACTTCGAGAAATATCTAAACTAGTGAATTGATAAAAGAAAGTGACAAAATTATATGCTAAATGCAAATGCATCTGCTTGGGTTAAAGTCCTTGAGACCGACCATATTAATACAAACAATGTAGACTCTATTTGATTTGTGGGATGCACGTGTATCCAATTGACATGGTTCTCCTGAAGAGAATGTCATTAAACAATATCACAACTCCTAATATGGCTACACATATAGAGGGTGTAGGTATGCCATTAGGAAATGATGTCTTAGTGATACAATAATAAATCAATATGGTTGATGCTAATGAATAAAGCATGTTTTGACCTAAATCTTGGTTTGGGCTCGCCACCAACCAATGAGCATCTTCACTCCAAAGAAAGTGATAGATTTTTGAACACATCTTTTGAGCATGGTCAAAATAAGACAGTCTTTCCGCCGTTAGGGGGAGGAAAGACTACTGTCATTTAAGTAACGGCGTGAATTTGTGTGGAATGTATCCACCAGGTCTAAAGTTATAAGCTTCCAAAGAGGGAAGTTCATACAAGCCCTATAACGCTCTACAGGAGATTATAAGTAACAAGATCCACATTCTTTACATAATTCATCTATGAGAGATGATTGTCCTAGAAGTGACAATATATGCCCCAGAAGTGGCATGGGTATCCAATATCAATAAGCTTATTATAGCTAATGCATGCATATAAGAATGTGTGGGATCTATGATTGTTGATCATCGATGATAATTTACATTTGGTAGCTACCAAAAATCATTAAGGGCTGTATTGATGCTATACCACGTTTCATTATGAATGTCGACAAAGTATATTATTGGCCAAATTGGAAAGAGGCAATTCCAATGAAATTGAATATTTGAAACGTGATGAAATACTTAGACCTTTAACCCTACAAGTTACAAAAGGGTATTTACAAAGTGAAGATAAATCACTATGACACAATGTCTATTTATAGAGACATGAGATTGTGAACATCTTCCCTTATACGAATGACAATTTTCTATAAATACAGTGTTACATATAGCTGTTATATTGACGAGAGATTTATGGCACGTTGTCATCGTATATTATGAAGATCTTAAAGACACATTGCTAAAAGCAAAATCTCAAAAGTAAAGTGTCATTATAAGCGTATTGCTTATCAATCCTCAAGGAATTCAAATACATGAATGATTCAAATGCAAGTCCATGAAAGGTTGAAAGAGCTTGAAGCTCACTCATGGAATCAAAGAGTCTACAGCTAGCTCATATGTACTCATTTCGTACTAGTCAACGAGATCTAAATTGCCTTAATGAGTACTATGACGAGACTACTATCGAATTCGAATTATGATTATTGTGTTGCAACATATTTTAACTTCGTGAAGTTATGAATTACTTAGAGCTCTTGAAGAGCCTGTATGGGACATATCAATACACAAAGATATTGATGTGTATGGCTAGGTATGCCATGATGATTTTTCAATGTTTTAAACTATACAAAGTTAAATGTGTCAATTTCTTTCTATTGTTTAGCTATTACTTTGTGTATGAATTTGAGCATATGAGATTGTTTCTAACCTGATCATATGAGGTAAGGCTTATTGAAAATCGTCTAGCTTTGTTGGTATTGCTTAACCTTTGCAGGTATGAAAATTTGAGATGAGTCCCTATATGCAAAGCACACATGGTCTCACTTCAGTGATAGACACATCAAACCACTATACATGGTACATGTAGCTTATCGCATACATATTTAAGGCTTGCAACAATCAGGGGGAGCATCCAGAAGCATGCTACCTAGGACATATGCGCGTTGTGCTCTTTTTGTCCTTCGACCAGGGTTATTTTTGTCCCACTGGGTTTTTGTTACCTGGCAAGGTTTTTAACGAGGCAACAATAAGCGCGTCCAATATCATCATTCATTGGTGGACATCCAAGGGGGAGTGTTGTAAATATTATTATCTATATGGCTGTCCACGTAAATACTCATTAGTTGTGTACTTTGATGTAAACCCTACCTCTATATAAAGGAGGCTAATGAGACTGAATGAGAATACTTCTACTTCCTCCAAACTATTCTCTCTCCATATTCTCTCTACTTTATAACAAACAACACATTCTTTCTTGATATGTAATATTGTTTAGAAACATGTAACAAATATTGTCAAAATAATAAATTATATCTAGTAGAACTAAAATTACGATTTATGACCACACTTATGTGGTTATTATAATTGAGTGGTCAAAGATGTAAATATCATAGTTAGACAACTTTTATCAAATGGAGAACCTCCTTACAATACTGAGTACTTACATATCTTTTAGTCTAATATTAATTTTACCATGTTCACAACACAAATGTTGTCGGAATTGTAAAATAGTTAATAATCTTGTAAATGATGTAGTTTTTGAAGTAATTACTACAAATATAACAAAAGTTACCGTTTTTACATCAATTGTTGTGGGTTGCATGTGGTAAAATGTGTAGTTATTGTAGTAATCATTTCATTAATGATAAAACATAAAGATTTACCACTGTAACAATTTGTTGTCACACTTGTTAAATTGTCCATAAACTAGTACATTAGTTTAGGTAGAGTAATTACTATAAATAGAACAAAAATGACCCTTTTTACATCAATTGCCGTGGATTGTGGTAAAATGCATGGTCATTGAAGTAATCATTTTATTAATGATAAAAACATAAAGATTTACCACTCTGACAACAACTTGGATGTCACACTTGTTAAATTGTCCATAAACTAGTACATAGGTTGTATGTGGAGTAATTACTACAATTAGAATAAAAATTATCGTTTTTACATCAGTTGTTGTAGTTTGTGGTAACCTACGTCTATTGAAAGTAATTACAACTTCGATGATGGAAATTACACAATATATTACTTAAATTATGCGAGGGAGAACTTTATTACACCAATGAGGACATACGTGCTTTTAGTCAAAATATAATGGTCTACGGTCTACCTATATGATAACACATTGTGGTAACATTTGTAAATTAGTTCAAAAAGAAGTAATAACAAGTTGTACGTGAAATGCTCCAACTATGCAGGCACTGTGCTGCAATGCACAGTTGGAGCATTTCACATGCGCCGAAGGAGTTTATCTTGGGCCTAGGAAGCCTTTGGGTTCCCCTTGACAAAGTCAAAAAAAAAAAAAAAAAGTTGTACATGAAGTAGTTACTACATCTAAAACAAAGATTATCTATTTTTACATTAATTGTTGTGGTTGTCATAAAATGCATGTAAAAAGAATGTTGTGGTTGTCGTAAAATGCATGTAAAAAGAATTATATTTGGTTAAAGAAACTACTAATGCTATAATTAATTAGTAATAAAGACTATTTAACTAATACTAATTCCATGAATATACATATCCATTTGATTGTCTCTCTCTCTTCAAAGTTTTCTCCCAAAACCCTAGTGCGTCTTCCTGCGTACTCAAACGACGCTCGTCCGGTGGTGGCCTGGCATCTATGTCAGCCTTGGTTGCGTGATGTTAGGGCTGCTGCCAGACGGGCGTCAAAGGCTTGCTGATAGTTGTTCTCAGTTTGTCTCTTTGCTTGGAGTTTGACGACATCGCTGTCGGATCTTGGTTTATTGGGCATTGTGGCATGTGGGATCGACGACGACATGGTGGGTCGAGGGGCAACGCACATGTGATAGCTTTGATGGAGGCGTAGGCAGCGGAGTTGTTTGGTGGTGAGTTGGTGCGGTAGAGATCGATCCTGGTAGGTCAGGTCTTCTCCTATTGGGTTTCGCTGAGGGCTCCGGTTGACCGCATCGGGTAATGATGGTGGTGGTGTTCCTCATGGCAGCGGCGGGGCTGCTATCTTAGACTGTTGGCGGCTTGGCACAGTGCGACATGCGTTCGATTGGCTGCTTGCTGTTAGGCTCGGGCTAGGGCAAACTGTGGGCTCTTGGGCTGTGGCCTCTATATTTAGTTTTTAGTTTTTGTTTTAGCTAAATAATTCCCTATTTTTTTAGGGCTCTATGCTTGTTAGTTTAGGTTACTTAATGAGCCCTAATTAGTGTAGTTTTGCTTGTCTTTCCGCTATGTTTTTTTTTTTTCATAGCTTATAGCCTCGCTTTTAAGTAAGCAATAAGTTCGAATATAGTTGGTGTATCCTATGAATCACTGTGATTTCACCACAAAGTCTTATTTTGTCCATTGTGAGGCAGAGGGTGGATATGTAATGGCATTCTTGACAAAAGTTTTATCAATGGAATTACCCTTAATTCAAAAATTGGCTAAGGGCTAAACATGTTACCAAATTTTAAATATTTTGGACCATTGAATATATTACTAATCCAGTAATCCAAAATATTTAACAAAATGAGTGTATGGCAGACACTCGATATTGAAAAAAAATTCCTTGAAGCCAACACTCCCAACGTACTCAAAAGACAAGCTTGTCTTGTACATGTCCCCAACGCGTTAGGTATAGTACATTGCTCTAAAGTTACCCAGAAAGATTATTTTATAAATTTTATGATACGTCGTAGTCACGTAGTTCACTCAAAGAAAGTCACTAGCTTTGGAATTCCGCGGCTAACTGAAGTTCAGAAGTAGATGAGACTGTCCAAGTGTCCAGTTACGTGGTAATGGTTCCACAGTGTTTCTACGTTTGAGTGTTGGGGTTTAAATTTGATTATTCTTCGATTCTATACTATCTTCTCTTTGATTTTTTACTGTAAGGATGGCCTAGTCGTCTGGGCTTGCTCTTGATTAGAGCATAAGGCCATGAGCCTGCATTATGGCATGGTTTGTCGGATAGTTAGAGGAACTTAACCATAACTGTCCAGGTCTCAAATTAGGCAGCGAGTTGCTGGCTGTGCAGGTCGATCTGGTTGATTTGGCAAAGGATGTATGTAGGAACTTGATGTGTATCAACTAAAGGTTGTTCAAGTTAGTTTTAGCTGTGTGAATGTCTACTATTGTGGAACCCTGTTTGGTCCTAAGTTATACTGCTTTCTTTCCCTTCCTCGTTTTAAGATTGAGCCTCGAGTTAGCTTCATTACAAGTTCTAAGCAAACAAACACGGTTGACCTTGTTTCGAAGAATATTGATCTGTAACTGGGGATGCTATAGCCTCCAAAGAATACTGATCATGCATGTACAGTTAATAATGATAGGGATCCTAAACAAATTATTTTTCTCCTATGTCTAGGCCAAAAAATGATATCACTAATGGTTCTTTTATATCTAATGATTGTGCCGGGTTGGTGGCACAGTATGAAGTCTTGTGATTCAATGAACACAGCGTGTCACCTCTCACCCTGAAAAGACTCCGGGAATGATCTTGAGAACCACACTGCTTCATCCAAATAATTAAAGCGAAGATTCCATAGCATGGGATATGCATCACTCCAACCCCAAGATACCTGCAAAGTTCATGATGTATTATGGTGAGTGGTGACAGAGCTGAATAAAATCCTAACAAGTAGTTTCTGTCATGGTGTTACTTTCATGTCATCTGTAATTGCTAAAACTAACAGCTATGAAAAAAATGCAGCAGAAAAACATGAACACATTAGAGTGCTAGTTCAAGTCTAGCACTTCATTACAAGTCTTACTATTGAGGCAATCATTCTTTCAATTATCTGTTTGTCAAAGTGTTAGTTCAATTTGTAGAATTACAGACTGATTGAGGTAAACAACATACCATAAGGGTGCATATGAGGATGACAAGTCGAGAAATGGATAAGGCCACCTGAAATGAAGTTATTGTGAGCAATAGCTGAATACATTCAATCTCCAAAAGAAATGTAACAAATTCAAATGAACTTTTACCACATGTTTTTACAAGCGTGGATTATCCATTGGAAAATCACGAATACTCCAGTCCATAGCACAAAATATGAGATTCGAAACAATGGAAACCGCTGGAAGGAGGAGAAAACTAAACTTATGTAAGTCAATAATCAGGACATTTGGAGAGAAAATGTCATTAAAATGAAGAAGGAACCAAACTTACCAAGCTATTCAAAGTTGTCTCACCAAGGAGGAAAACAAGATTGAATGAGTGCATACTGGCCATCATCTGCAGTTGAAAAGTGAGCAGCCTCATCAAATACAGTATTAGCAATCAAAACAACAACTCCACCCTAGGTACAAGAACATAACATTTGGCTGTATAGAATATTCAGGTCCATTGAAAGGGCAGTAAAACTTACAAAGTCCAGTTTGTAATCTTTGCTTGTTAGAAATGGATACAGAATGAGCCAAAATACCACATCAGTGAGCACCACAGCGCCCCCACACATCTATACACCGAAACAAAGGGGACAAAATGAAGATTAAAATAACTGAACTGCACATCACAACAGAAACTACATAACTTATAAAGAATCAAAGTCCTAGTTTAATATTTCAGAACTGCAGCTGAAACTTACCTGATAAATGACTTGAAAGATATAAACAATTAGACCAGCGCCTTGGTGGGAGGGACATTCTTCGTCAGTGAAACTTTTAGATGAGTTGGATGTATCTGCATTTTTGCCAAGTGTTGGAGCAACATAAGTACTACCTTGTTCTTCATGTCTCACACGATCAGCTGCATCCTCACCAACTCTATTGCGGTATTTGTAGCATCCATAAATGGAGAGTGAAGATCCAAGCTGCAAGATGAAGTTCAGAACATAAGCGTGTTAGGATTATAATTGACTGTCATACTTCATCACTGAATCAATATATATATGTGGCTTTTCTGTGTTTTCAGCTGTTTAGCTGCCAATTAATCTTATTAAGCATTTTCTAACGCTAACATTTGATTGAGTAGTTGAAAGCACAACAGAAAAAATCATTCCAGTTTCATTCAATCACACATTACTACAGTAACAATTAGGCCAATGTCAACTGTTCAAGAGCAACGAGTTGAAAAGCATACCCCAAAATAGATTGTGACCAAACAAAATGTCCACCTGTTGAGAGCAAAAGAGAAATAAAACTACAATCAGCACATAAAGATTTGTAAAAACACAATTAATGCAATGAGCTTCATATATCTGATAATCCACCCGTCAAAGAGGTTTCCATGTTCAAGAAAATTTGAAGACACAGAGATAGATATCTTACTGAGTATAGAAGTAAAGTATGCCAGCTCCATCAAGAACAAAATTGGTAACTATCAAGGACAGAAGCAAAACGAAAACAACAACTCTGTAAGCAAGAAGCCAAGTGGGATGAATTACTTTGAAAGATGTCCTCCAGGCTTCATCCTCATATAGAGATCCTATTGTTTCGCGCTGATTTTCTCTTCTTCCCCTTCTGGATTTTTTGCAGCCTTCATATTTCCATATAAGAACTGCGGCTAGAACCATACTAGACAATATAAATATTGCACTGATCAAGAACCTCCAGTTCCACCAATATCTTAGAACAGTAGTATCCGTAGTCATGATTGGATGCCACGAATGGCTCGATGATCCTGTTAAGAAACTCATGAGTTACTTAAAATTTCTCTACTAATTTCATTATCTGATCAGTCGAGTCACAGGGCTCTACGTTCAGGTCAGCGAAGATGAGCAGGTATATACAAAGAAGAAAGAGCAGGATATATTTTCCAGAATCAGAAGGCAGGAAAAATCAAATAACTGTACAGAACCAATATAGTAAGTACTAACAAGTTCAAATGGTCAAAAACTAAAACCCGGTATCAGAGAAAAGCTTCAGAGTTAATCTATCGCAAAAAAGAACATTCATTCGTAAAAGGTTTAAGGTACAAATCGAAAATGGAATATTAAGAAGCATCGTACAGTAATCTTCAAGCCAAAACCAACAAGCAAAGTGGTTCAAAGTAACAGCATCAAGAACCCAAAACCATTTCATTTTATTTGTAACTTACTAGCTAAGACTCAATGGAGTATAATTTTCATCAAATTATTTAATACAAGAATGGAAGTTAACTCAATATAGCTAAGGAATCATATGAAGAAGAAGAAGAGATACTTGCTTCAAAGTTCAAACTGGGTTTGAACCCAGGATGGCTTACGATCACGTTGAAATTGGAATAGTAAAAGATGTATGCTTTGCTTCTTCTTTATTCATACTGTCTCAAACAAGTTTTGGTCTGTAAGATTCTCGAGGTTTTAATTTGCAGCTGGAAGATAAAGAAACGAAGGCTCTTTTAAGACAAAACGAACTTTCCTCTACGAGTCCAGAACAGAAGTCAGCCTTTTTCATTTTTGTATGTGGGATTGGGTTACGCTACGTCCCTTATATACAGAACTGAAAACCAGTTAAACCGTTCCGCGTGGACTTAAGGAAATATTATTAACCCCCTCTAATCCCTGATTAGTGATTACAAAAACAAAGTTAGTTTGCTTTTTTTTTCTTTTCTTTTTTTGAATTCAAGGGTGCTGCTCTCAAGTCTCAACCCTTGACCAATAATAAAAGTATAAAACTGTAGAATACAGGGGCAGATATTGTGCAGAAACCCTGGAATACGAAGTTGGTTTGCTGGATTTTTTAGATGAAAGAATGTCCTCCTCCTATCCATTTTTACATTTTACACTTGGTTTTCACATTTCAACCATTTCCTCTTTTTATTCGTATCTGTCTGATACACTTTGGAGAAATCTTCTTTTCCTCAAATTGATCAAGATGTTCTCTGTGTTCCTTTCCTCAAACACTTTGGGTTTCATGATACGCTCAAAGCAAGCGCATAATTTAACCCTGAAAACATCGTTAGTAGTATAAGCAAATAGGGATCGTTCTATTCCGGGGATTGAGGGTACACCTGTCATTGTCAAAAACAAATAAAGAATTAAAATAATAAAGTAAAAAGTATTATGTACAAAAATAAAATAAAGAATAAAAATATATACAAGTTAATATAAAAAGGGGGGTTTTGAGATTATAGAATTGGAATTAAAATTAAATGAAATAAAGAAAGTGTAAAAACACATATACAAGGGTGGAACACAAGAAACAAAGATCAAAACTACAATCATATGAATGAAATCCAATTACAATTCCTATAGTTGATTATCTATGTCATGAGAAATAAGTTGACCATGTGAAACATTCGAAGCAAATGATTTCCCATATTTTACTTTCCTTGAATATTTAATCTAAGTGAAAGCACCTAAATTAAACCTATTGAACATGCAATCATAGTCTAGAAAACTAGCTAATCAAGAACACATTCAATGCATGAAGAACAAAGAAAGGATGTCAACCAAAGTGCACAACCTAGTATGAAAAAGTCCATCTATTTGCAATCCTCCTTAATTGATTTCGACTTTTGTCCAAAGCCTTTACTACTTAAATCTAGCACCAATTACATGCATATATCCTAAGTTGGCCATCAAAGAACACATACATATAAAAGTTTTCCATAATCCAAAATCAATTAAGCAATCTCACATAAGCAACATAAAAATCAACATAAAGAAATCACAATTTTTATTCAAACATAGAAATTGGGCTTAAACTTTGCCCTTAATGTTATTGTTGACTAGAAACAAATTCCTACGAAATTAAATAAGGAAAAAGAATGAATTACACCGTGAGTTGGAGATGGAGATGGAGTGCTTGAAACGTTGAAATCTTGAATCTTGGAAGCAAGCCTTCAAGGTGGACGATGGAGGATATGATATTCCCGGCTCCTTCTTCTTCTTCTTCTTCTTACTTGAAAACGCAGAATTTTGCAACTAGAGAATGGAGAGAAAAATGGAATGGAAATGGAGAGACAAAGAAGATGAAATGGATGAAGGAATGTATTTAGAGTGAGAGGAGAAGGTGTTTATATAGGGAAGAAAAAGAAGAGTGAAATGATAAATGGAAGAAAAATAATGAAAGTGGTTTGTAAAATATGGAAAAGATGGAGTAATGATGAAATGAAAGCAAGGCATGAATGTGCAGAAGTATGGAAGTGATGATGATCTATTGGAGCAGAAAAATATATCCAAGGAAAAAGAGAAAAGCATCTAGCTTTCTTCATGTGGGTAGGAAACATGAACATGTGATGTTGAGCTGTTTTTTAGATCAGTTTCTGCCCCTTTATTCCTTCAATTATTTCTCCAATAAGCATTCCCAATTTCACTATGACCTCTTCATAAAAAATGTTCCATTATGAGTGTAGATCACCCTGGTAAAATTTCAGATTTTTATTCCATGTGGTTGGGCCGAAAATGCTGCTGGACCTCTTACAGGTCCAGTTTTCCAGTTTTGCTTCTGTAGAAAATTGGGCTGATTGTTTGAAGGCCTTCCACTCAACAAAAGTTCTTGCACTCTTCATAAGAAATGATCCTTGGGCTGTCTAGAATGGATCTGAAAAGTTTCAGCTCATTTGAAGTTCATTTGGTCCGGCGGCCGCTCCTTCTTCCTTGCTTGGCTTGGTTTCTCCTAGCCGGAGTAGGAAAATGTGTAAAATTGACATTTTAGTACATTTCCATTTTTCTCCACCATTTATAGGTAAGTGTGGACCTAATGCTCATTTCACCATCATTTACTCCAATGTACCTAAGAAAATAGAAATTGAGTTAAAAATCGATTCGTTAAGGAATTAACTAAGCAAAATGTGAGGAATTAACTATTAAAATACCACATTAAAATGCTCCTATCAAATTCCCCCACACTTAGCTTTTGCTAGTCCCTTAGCAAAATCAAAAACTAACAAACCAAAAAGACTATGACACAAAACAAAGAAACCAACGAAAAAAATGACTAAGTATGGAAACAAAAACACAAAGACTCAAAGAAACCAAAAACGTAAAACACAAAGCAAAACACAAAGAAAAAAAAAAAACGTCACACATAAAAGAGTAAATTCAAAGACAAAGACCAAGATGTTGACATCACAAAGACCTCTATTGCCCTTTAACATATTGTCTCAGAAATCTCTTACTTTCACAACACCAAGATTAGCACTCAACCAAGAATCAATGTTAAGCATTCGAGAGTTAATTAAAACATATGATCCACACATACACAAGTAGGACTTGGTTGTAATAATGGTGATTGGGGTTTAGCTTAGCATGCTTCAGACAAGTATGATTCATATCCTCACAAGGTATATCCACTTTTTCTTCTCTCAGATCAAGGCAATGCTTAAAAGCTTATAATCACTCATTTATATGTGAGAGAACATATTTTAAGGCAGTCAAATAGCTCACATATATAAGAAACGAAAAGCACTTTGTGAATATAATTTTTTTTTTTTCAAAAGATCTCATGAAGGATATCAACTACTTGCACGAATGGACCCAAGCCATAGGTTCAACTCTTGTAACTCATCTCCACATCAAAGGCTGTCCCATCTTAAGGATCAAGAAGGTCCTCTCAAAGGTTGTAATGGGGCTAAGGCTCAAGGTTTAAAGAAATGAAAGGTAAGGATTATCAAAGTGTCCTAAAAACCTAGTAGAGCTCATATGAATGTAGAGATCTCGAAATATTTCACCAAGGCATTGCAAAAACGTCACTTCCCCATAGAGGTAATATAAGAGGGCCAAATGTCTTCATGTTGGGCCCAATCTTCAATATAAACTTCCCTTGAACTCTAGTGAAATGGACAAAGGCCAAATTTTTCTGTAGTGGGCCTTCAATTCAAAGCAAACTCCAAAATCACTAAGTATGGGGGATGAAAGTCCATAAACATATATATATTTTTTTTTTCTTTTTCTTTTTAGCCGTACACAATTTTTCTCTTTTCTTTTCATTTTTCACGGCTTCAACATATCTTTTTCTTTATGGACAAGTCTATCCCCACACTTGAACTTTCACCTCTTCTCAATCTTCATCCTTAGCACCAAACCCATGTAGTATGTCTCAAAAGATAGCTCCACTAAGTCCTTAGAACAAAGGGTAGGGTTGTAACTATACTAAGCTTCATGGTTAAGGATTTTAAGGGTGATGAACGAAAAGGCTCAAAGTAGGCTCAAAGGGGCTTATCTAGGGGGGTCCCACGACGGGCACAAATGGGGACACAAGTTTATTTGGCAATGGTGGTAATTCCTAGAGAACCTCTATCCCTTCCAGAATCAGGGCCATGTATTGATATCACGTCTCAACAAGCACAAGAGCGAATTCTAGCATTCTCTAGTCCATTAAACTTAATCTATGGCAAGCAGTCAATCAAGATGAAAGAATAATGAGATCATCAAAACATCGCCAAGAAATTAAGAATATATTTTTCATTTCACTCCAAGAAAAAGGGACATGGTTCAATTATCTCACATGGCTTTATGAATCACAACTCATCTTAACATGCTCATATTCTGTACCAAGGTCATGCAATCCATATCCACTACAAGGCACACATTTTTCATATATCTCAATTAACCAAAGAATACCATGTTTAAAATCATCTCAATGTTGTGATCCTCTTTTAGTCATGATTTCAGAGATATAGAATCATCCCAGACAGTTGAAAGGCATCCTAAGACTCAAAACAAAAACAAAAGCAACGAAATTTTTTATATTTCTGACATTTTTCGATTTTTTTGTTTTGTTTTCTTTTTATGACAAAAACTAACTACAAGCATTAATCCTTCCCCCCACACTTAAATCATACATTGTCCTCAATGTTAAACAAGTTAGAGCATGCAATGAACAATTATCATGTGAATGGAATGATTAACTCAAGAAAACCTAAAAACAAAAACTAAAAACGCAAATAACAAAGATACAATCAGAAAATAGTAATAGAGGAGATAGAGTTTAAGAGAGCAAATCTGCGTTGATGGCTCCTCCACAGCTACGGTTGAGATGGGTTGCCTCCCATGCAGCGCTTAATGTTTAAAGTCTTTCAGCCTAGACTTGTACCTCCATTTACTCCTTTGGAGGAGCGGTATGCGGGCGAGTGGCAGCCTTCTTGCTGGTTTCAGCCTTCGGAGGAGGGTTCTGATGGAGTGACATAAATAAAAAAAAACGGGGGAGGCAAGGTTCGAAACCTTAACCTGCTACACGAAACCTTTGTCCCCAACCACTGGAGCACAAGCTGTGCTTAATATAATGTGTACAAATTTTATACTTATTATGTCATAAACGAACATAATAAAAATAAACGAGAGGCGAGGTTCGAACCTCAGACCTCTTGTACACGAACTTTACACTCAACCACTCGAGCACGGCTGCTCACGTTATTATCCATACCAATCCTTTTATTTAAACCAACTGTTTCAACTGTTTCAACAATTCGGCACAAAACATCCAAGACTGTTGCAGAAACCCAGCCCAACTCATCCAAAACTGTTTCAGAAACTCGGCCCATCATGTCCAAAACTGTTTCTGAAACTCAGCCCATCAGGTCCAAAACTGTTTCTGAAACTCGGCCCATCAGGCCTCCACCCACAGCTACAGTGATGCCTTGATCCGAGACAGGCCCAAGTACGGCCCACTTGTGTCACGGCTTATCCCTTCCGTGATTTACGGCAGTCAAATCTGCTTTCGGCTACAGCTGTCTGCCACAGCGCCTCGAGATTCCCTCGGTCCCCTTACACGCTCTCCACGCGCCAACAACTTTTCCGGGTTTCAGGGCGACTTTAATCCAACGCGTAGAATGAATCACAGGAATCGTCCATCCAACGGTGGAGATCTGCTCACCTCGCTCTATAAATAGGTGCATTCTGAGGGCGCAACTGTTCACTCCAAAGGAACGAAAATCTCTCCTGAGTTCCAGCCCCTCTCTCCCAACTCTTCAGCTTTTCCTCTTCTTTCAAAACTCAAAATATTTCTTCTTCGATTCAATCCTTCTCTTCTGATCTTCTCTCCCATCTAGTTGATTCAATCCCATCTTTCCTCTGAACTTTCAGATCTCCAACACACCATCATCATCCTTAATCCCTTTAACAACAACTCCTTCAAACACTTGACAACTTTACTCTTCGATCTTCACATCCCCTCAACCCATCACCATGGAACCACGAACTCTGCAACTGATGGAGCTACAAACCCAGCAACAAATCGAGGATGGAGGAAACAACCAAGTAGCCGGGAGTAGTGCCAACACAGATTTCTGGCGAAGCCGTGCCAGGTGGGTTCCTACTCCAGATCAAATAAGGATCCTCAAGGATCTTTACTACGACAAGGGAGTTAAGCGCCCAACTACAGAGCATATTCACGAGATCTGTCTCCAGCTGAACCAGTATGGACATGTTGAGGGCAAGAACATTTATTTTTGGTTCCAGAATGTCAGGGCTCGAGAGAAGCAGATGAAGAGGTGCAATCAGGCTGCTCAAGTGCCCATGGGAACTAGTTCTCCTGGTACTGGTGGATCCATTGATCTCAATTTTGGGTCCACTGGTTCTACTGGTGCTGGTGGATCCATCGACATCAATTTTGGGCCAGCTGGTGGATCCATTGACATCAATTTTGGGTCCACTAGTTCTACTGATGATGGTAGATCCATTAATCTCAACTTTGGTTCCACCGATTCTACTGGTAATGAAGGATTTCTTGATTTAAATTTTGTTTCATATTCTTCCTCACACTTCAACACTAATACCAGTACAACTCTTTTGGCACAACAGGAGGACAAACATCCCTGCAACAACGAGGAGGAGATCACCAGGAGATTGAAACCCTTCCATTGTTCCCCATGCATGGTGAGGACATCTTGGGCATCATGAAGACTACTTCCGAGGGAGGTAGCGGTTATGGCGGTGGCTCTCACATTTCCCTTGAGCTCAGCCTCAACTCCTACAGAGATGCAGACATGGCTTAGTATAGAGTATTATTATTATTATTATTATTATTTTTTTTTTTTTTGTAAATAGCTGAATTTAATAAGACTGAATGAATGCATTTTTTTTATTTATTTTTTTTTTATTATTTTTTTTTATTTTTTATTATTATTATTATTATTTTTTTTTTTTTTTTTTTTGTAAAAAAACTGAATTTAATAAGACTGAATGAATGCATTTTATTTTATTTTTATTTTTATTTTTTTATTTATTTTTTTTTTTAATTATTATTATTTTTTTTTTAAAAAAATATAGGACTCAAAATGAAAGACAAAAATATTTATAGGATTCAAAATGAAAGGCAAAAATATAAATCCCTTCCCCCACACTTAAATATTGCATTATCCTCAATGTAATCAATTAAAAGCATGCAATGAAATAAGTAAGCATATAGGGATGAAATTTACGAAAATAACTACTAAAACAAAAAGAAAATGGAGGAGTAAAAGGGGAAGAGAAAGCAAATCTGATTATATTCTGAATTGGGTTGCCTCCCAAGCAGCGCTTGTATTTTACGTCTTGCAGCCAGACGGTACCTACATTAAATAAAGTTAGTAACTTAATATTAACAAAGAAATACAAAAAAAAATAAACAAGTAACTATGAATTACAAACTACAAGTATAATTAACAAGTATTTTGTACATAAGACACAAGTTAAGTATACAAGTGAGTATAAAACGTAAAAAGTATTTTTACAAGTATAAAGTGTGAAACAACAAAATAATTTACACGTAAAGAGTATGCACAAGTATTTCTTTTGTTA
Organism: Rosa rugosa; assembly: GCF_958449725.1. Classification (NCBI taxonomy): domain Eukaryota; kingdom Viridiplantae; phylum Streptophyta; class Magnoliopsida; order Rosales; family Rosaceae; genus Rosa; species Rosa rugosa. Next base: position 3,562,932 of record NC_084824.1, read on the forward strand.
TAAACATTATTGATATCAAATCTAATTCCAAGCGGTAAATCAAGTGGACGTGCGGCCCAAGTATAGTCGTCTAGACACAAAGTCCCTCCTACATCCGTTGGGCAACCTTACTGAAATGGCCAGGTAGGGGAGGGTGAACACGAGAGGAAAAATCCATTTTGGCATGAGCTAAGCCCATTTATAAGCACTTCTGGATTCAAAAACCCGTCATGAACGTTGTCCCCTTCCTAGACACCATCTCACATAGGATATTCTTACTAGGATGTAAAAGGTCCTAAGTGTGTTAGACAGTTCAATGAATGTTAATAAAGGCCGCCCTCAACCTTAAGGGACCTGAACTAGGTACCAATAAGGGGTTTAGGCCAATATTAATAAACACGACTTCACCTATTCCTTCTTTAATTTACAACTCACAATTAAACTCGTATTCAACAATAAAAAAAAACAAAAAAAAAAACAACCTAGTTAATTTAAACTAAGTATCAAACAGTTTATATACAACAATTATAAACAAAAACAAGTGATTTTTCAATCCCCGGCAACGGCGCCAAAAATTGATACGCTCAAAGCAAGCGCATAATTTAACCCTGAAAACATCGTTAGTAGTATAAGCAAATAGGGATCGTTCTATTCCGGGGATTGAGGGTACACCTGTCATTGTCAAAAACAAATAAAGAATTAAAATAATAAAGTAAAAAGTATTATGTACAAAAATAAAATAAAGAATAAAAATATATACAAGTTAATATAAAAAGGGGGGTTTTGAGATTATAGAATTGGAATTAAAATTAAATGAAATAAAGAAAGTGTAAAAACACATATACAAGGGTGGAACACAAGAAACAAAGATCAAAACTACAATCATATGAATGAAATCCAATTACAATTCCTATAGTTGATTATCTATGTCATGAGAAATAAGTTGACCATGTGAAACATTCGAAGCAAATGATTTCCCATATTTTACTTTCCTTGAATATTTAATCTAAGTGAAAGCACCTAAATTAAACCTATTGAACATGCAATCATAGTCTAGAAAACTAGCTAATCAAGAACACATTCAATGCATGAAGAACAAAGAAAGGATGTCAACCAAAGTGCACAACCTAGTATGAAAAAGTCCATCTATTTGCAATCCTCCTTAATTGATTTCGACTTTTGTCCAAAGCCTTTACTACTTAAATCTAGCACCAATTACATGCATATATCCTAAGTTGGCCATCAAAGAACACATACATATAAAAGTTTTCCATAATCCAAAATCAATTAAGCAATCTCACATAAGCAACATAAAAATCAACATAAAGAAATCACAATTTTTATTCAAACATAGAAATTGGGCTTAAACTTTGCCCTTAATGTTATTGTTGACTAGAAACAAATTCCTACGAAATTAAATAAGGAAAAAGAATGAATTACACCGTGAGTTGGAGATGGAGATGGAGTGCTTGAAACGTTGAAATCTTGAATCTTGGAAGCAAGCCTTCAAGGTGGACGATGGAGGATATGATATTCCCGGCTCCTTCTTCTTCTTCTTCTTCTTACTTGAAAACGCAGAATTTTGCAACTAGAGAATGGAGAGAAAAATGGAATGGAAATGGAGAGACAAAGAAGATGAAATGGATGAAGGAATGTATTTAGAGTGAGAGGAGAAGGTGTTTATATAGGGAAGAAAAAGAAGAGTGAAATGATAAATGGAAGAAAAATAATGAAAGTGGTTTGTAAAATATGGAAAAGATGGAGTAATGATGAAATGAAAGCAAGGCATGAATGTGCAGAAGTATGGAAGTGATGATGATCTATTGGAGCAGAAAAATATATCCAAGGAAAAAGAGAAAAGCATCTAGCTTTCTTCATGTGGGTAGGAAACATGAACATGTGATGTTGAGCTGTTTTTTAGATCAGTTTCTGCCCCTTTATTCCTTCAATTATTTCTCCAATAAGCATTCCCAATTTCACTATGACCTCTTCATAAAAAATGTTCCATTATGAGTGTAGATCACCCTGGTAAAATTTCAGATTTTTATTCCATGTGGTTGGGCCGAAAATGCTGCTGGACCTCTTACAGGTCCAGTTTTCCAGTTTTGCTTCTGTAGAAAATTGGGCTGATTGTTTGAAGGCCTTCCACTCAACAAAAGTTCTTGCACTCTTCATAAGAAATGATCCTTGGGCTGTCTAGAATGGATCTGAAAAGTTTCAGCTCATTTGAAGTTCATTTGGTCCGGCGGCCGCTCCTTCTTCCTTGCTTGGCTTGGTTTCTCCTAGCCGGAGTAGGAAAATGTGTAAAATTGACATTTTAGTACATTTCCATTTTTCTCCACCATTTATAGGTAAGTGTGGACCTAATGCTCATTTCACCATCATTTACTCCAATGTACCTAAGAAAATAGAAATTGAGTTAAAAATCGATTCGTTAAGGAATTAACTAAGCAAAATGTGAGGAATTAACTATTAAAATACCACATTAAAATGCTCCTATCATTTCAGTGTTCCGTGTCCTTTTCCAACTATGAAAGAACCAAAAGACCAAGTCCGGAAGATCCCATGGAAGAACAAGAAAATGCTCTTACTCCTCACTGAACTGCAACTCAGAACACAGAACACAGAACACTGAAACCCCATACCGCTGTACCAAATCAAACTGAGACATCAATATGTTATTATTATTATTTTTTTTTTGAGAAAAGGGCGGTGCGGCAGCCCTCAAGCCTTGATAGCCTTAATTAAAGAAACTGTCGAATACAAGGGGGGGACATTGAGCCTAAACCCCTGATTACAATAAGTAGAACATCCTAAAATACTATCCTGAGTCTCTACTAAATGCTTGTACTCAACAAAGCACCAACTAGCAAAGAGCGCTCTACTGACGACTCTATTTGCTTTAACTGCATTAACGCAGCGGTGATACAACGGAAAGATAACTTGATCTGCAACCCGACTGCAGCAAAGCATAATTACCATACGCATAGCTTTCCCATCATAATGCCACTGGACACTACATCCAGTGACACTTAATTTCCCTCTGCTACTAAGAGGCAGCGACCATTTGCAAGTGCAAGGAACTCGCCGCCTACCTAGAGCAAAACAGGCACACAAGGTGCAATGACTGGCACACAGGCCACTGGCACACAGGCCACTGCCTCCAACCAGAACACGGTTGGAGGTTATTACCGACAAAACAACAAGGGGAACAAACTTAATAAAACACATTACATAAAACGATGGGCCCAAAACATGAGACCCAACAAACAGTAACCTAAACAGGGAGCCCAGCCCAAATCGGTGAACACCGATCACAAATTCATCGCCATTTCCATAAGGAACAGCGCCTCCGTCGAAGGGTGTTGTAGTGGTTCCGCCACCGTTTTCTCTCCTATGCTCGCTGCCATGAAGCTGCAAATCTTCACTCCGGCACCCAAGGTGGAATCTCGAGGACGGATCCGGTCCCGGGGACGTTTTTCTAGCGGCATCGAAGGGGTGGAGCTTGCTGCAATTAGCAGAGGAGAGAAGGGTTTTTGGATTGAGGTGAGATGGGTTGAGGAAAAAATAGAAAAGAAGGGATGGGAGGAGGACAGAGAGGAGAACTTTGGCAACAGACGACATGGGTATGGAGATGAATCTGTGGAAGGGATGGGAAAAACAAGCCTCAAAGCAAAGACAATGGGCACTGGGACTAGAAGCCCGACAGAGAGTGCGCTCCCCCGTCCCTCAAACCGGAGATCTGGACCCGGATGGATCTAGCTCCCAGCAAGAGAGAAGGGGGAGAAGAGGTTTCAGATCTACTTTCTCTCTCTAGATTCTAGAGAGAAGGCAGAGCGAAGGTCTAGGCTGCTGGATCGATATCAATATGTTATTTTGTGAGAGGGATTATTTATTGATACCCCCATTTTCATCTTTAGACTAACCCAAGTTTATGAGGGATTTACTGAAATCAAATTATTGGGTACATAATAGTTTTTTTTTTCTCTTTTTTGAAAAGGGATACATAATCATAGTTTCGTCAGAAGAAGTCCTAAAATAATAGAGC